>NC_091070.1:70110000-70325000 GCF_032405125.1 Capricornis sumatraensis
TATTATTATTTGGGGGGACTCTTCTTCAAAGAGCTTGCCAATGAAGATTTAAAGACAGAGCAGGAGCTTCTTCCAGGAGTTCTAAGCCTTGGCTGTGGACAAAACAATCTTAAGTTGGGCAGCTTTCCTCAACACATACAAAAAGTTATTAATGGTCATAGTACCAGAACTAAGAGTTTATCAGAAACTCAAAGCTTGGGGGATAAAAAGGAGCAAGAGAATACTGTAACAAACTTCGTACAGAGTTCGGTCTATTAATTGTTTCATGTTAGATATTCTATGTGTTTACCTCAATTGAAAAAAAAAAAAGAATGTTTTTGCTAGTATCAGATCTGCTGTGGAATTGGTATTGTATGTCCATGAATTCTTCTTTTCTCAGCACGTGTTCCTCACTAGAAGAAAATGCTGTTACCTTTAAGCTTTGTCAAATTTACATTAAAATACTTGTATGAGGACTGTGACGTTATGTTAAAAAAAAAGTGTTAAGTCACAAAATGCGGTAATAAATATTTCATTTTTGATTTTTTGTTAGGCTTTTGTGTTTTTAATAGTTTTACGGCCAGGTTGCACAGAGCCTATGCTTGGGATTGAAAGTAGATGATGGCTTTGCCTCCAGAAATCCATTATATATCAAAACTTAACTTACCAACAATTTTTTAAGGTAACCATCTGTAAGCTTTCAGTGTATATTTGGCCTATAAATTCTACCAGCAGAAAACTTCTAAAGGTACGAAATTGTGTGTGTGTGTGTGTGTGTGTGTGTGTGTGTGTGTTATGAGCCAGGTTGAAAGA
Source organism: Capricornis sumatraensis (assembly GCF_032405125.1). NCBI lineage: Eukaryota > Metazoa > Chordata > Mammalia > Artiodactyla > Bovidae > Capricornis > Capricornis sumatraensis. The sequence goes on from NC_091070.1 coordinate 70,110,793, forward strand.
TCACCAACATGTCCAACCTCCTCTTTAGCTGCATGATGTTTAAAAAAAATACTTTCAGATGAAGCTTTTCATGTTCATCTTCTGCCAGAATAAAGGGTTTTTTCGGGGTTAATTTTACATCATAAGAAATAACTAACGTCTGTGCTCAAAGATAATTCATCTGCCTGTGTTTTTTCTCTGTCTTAGTTACTAAAATACTGTTGAATATGTAAATTAAGAATTTACATATAGATGTTCATAGATGAGTAAACAACTATGGAATTTGAAATCCTGTGTTGAAAAGATTACTTAATCATTAATATTTAATATAAATTATAGGATGCTGTCTTTTTATTTCAGACACTTCCACATACAGGCACTATAGTGTGATGATTTGCTCATTAAGCTTAATTTTCTTTTTCCTAAAACAACAGCAAAACAGGCAATGTAATGCCATTTTCAAAATTCCATGCAACATTCCTGAACACCTCTGACATTAACATGATGGTACTACACAAAACGCCTGCCAAAGTAAGCAGAGTGAAAAAAGGTGTGAGGGATTTGCATGCTTCTCAGTTGTTCAAATAAATATACTATCCTGAGATTTTGTAACACCCAAACTTTGAATCCTGTGTTCAGAAGGGATACTGTCATAAACTTTTATTTACTTCTGTGCTGTCAGCCTGATTGGGAAATCATTCACTATCTCGGAAATCCAAGTTTGAATCTTATTTTGGGTTCTTCCCTCTTCTCATTGCACAACAAGCAAGCAAACAGCCATTAATAGAAGTATGCAAAGGAACAAGGAAATAAGCTTCTATTGTTTTGTATCATTTTTAGGTAGAATTTTTATAAATCCATTTATTAGTTTAATTAGCATTATGCTGTTTAAACACAGAAATAACACTTCTGATACCAGCTAACTGTTCATGAAGAAATTCTGGGCCACTTGGAATACAGAGAGTTTCCCTCTCGTTTTTGTCATCCAATTATATCTGGAGTCTTTTTGCAAAATTTTAATAATTATTTATTTTTATTTTAAATGCTTGTAGGTAAAATTTGACAAGTTCTTCATTTATAGATTAACTTTCACATCAGCTGAAAAAAAATTTGGCCAAGTTTTTCTTCCTTTCCTGTCAGTAGAGTAAATGCTGAAGGGTTTACTTAGTAGTTGGCTCATATTTAGAAAGTGTTTAATGAAATTATTAAGTTACTTCATCACAGTTTAGATCCCAGAAGTCTCTATTCTTGGTTTTAACAGATAAAGTCAACCTAGGTTTAATTTCTTTAACAACTTCACACCCTATCACGTTAACCTTAACCTTCTTAAATATTTAGAGATGAATAATCGTTGTAATAGTATTTGTTCGCATTTCCTTGCTCTCCCACCCGCCCCACTCCAGATGCTAAGACAGAGAGGTGGTAGAGTTGTCCAATTTTTTATAATGCTTTTTGTTATACCACCTCGGAAGGCACTTGCTCCTATCTCGGGTTTACTATTTAGTATAAAGAGTTCCGATTTGGGTATATTTAAGAAAGACTCAGCTGTCAAAAGCAAAGAAACTGGGAATGGTGTTTTGACAACCATATAGTGTTAAAGGAAATACTGTAGTCTGAATAAAATTGCTTATGTTCTCCAAAACAAGAGTAATATAAAAACACTTTTTTATTTATATGGAAAAGCAAAAGCAGAAATAAATTCCAAAGGTTTCCCTTTCTTTAAGAAATTCTGAGAGAACTGCAGTCGCCATCTGTTAAGGGTTGGGAATTGAGCAAGAAGCCACATTTTGAAGGAAAATGAGAAGAAAAGATAAGGGAAGTCTGTGTCTTCCCCACACTCCTCCTCCCCCCCGCCCCCCCGCACCCCCGCACCCCCAGGTCAGCGCCCCGCTCTCGCCCCAGCTCACCCTGGTTAGATCTGTCCAGAAGAGTCCGTCAGGATCCTAGCCCCCTCCCGCCCCTGTGGGCCCGTTAACCCGGAGCAGATTTGGGAAGGGAAATGTGGCTAATATCTCTAACAGCTGTCAGAGGAGGGACCTTCCTTCAAAGGGACTGGACAGGGATTCTCCACAAGTTCCCCACCAGTCTTGCAGGCCAGCAATTTGATAAGGAGCCTGGACCTCCGCTGCAAGTTGCCACTGTGTTAGAAGGGCTGGTGTCTGGGGCGGGGGCGGTGTTTGGATGTGCGGGCTTAGCAGCCACAGCCCGGTACGGGCGAGCCTGGGAGGAGGCAGGCGGGGGCTCAGGCAGGCGCAGGGGGCGTGCAGCCTCTCCCTCTCCGCTCGGGCGGCTCTGGCCCTCACCTGGCCTTTTTTTTTTTTTTTTTTGCGCGCGCGTGTGTGTGTTAGACAGACAGACGTGTTTCAAACTGACGGGGTGAGGAGGGAGAACCTAACAGTCGCCGTAATCAACCAAGGGCGTCGTGCACGGTCGTGGAGCTCCCTCCGTCGGGGCCAGGCTTGGAGGAAGCTGCTGCGCAGGGAAACTGCGGGTCTGGTGGCGGAGGCCGGTCAGATTGTGATGAGAATGGAGACCGTCCGGGCAGTGTTTGAAGGGAGGTTTTAATATTAATAGTTTCGGTGTAGAGACAGAAGGGAGATTGCGTCTACGGCTCCTCGGGGCAGACTCTGGGTGACAGCGATGATGGATGATCCAGCAGAGCCCAACAGCTCCTCCCCTCCAGCCCCAACAGTGTCAAAGCTACTTTACTTGAAGCTTTAGAAATAAAATAAATAAACAGCATCCCCTTCCCACTCTTCATACATCTCCATCTCCACCACCCCCCCACCGCTCCCCGACATCGATTTATGGATCATTATGAATCAATTACTGTTCTCAATACTTTTCCATTGGCTTAAATAAAACAGTCCAAAGATGGAAACGTGGGGTTCGGTGGGGATTTTTTTTTTCCCCCTGACAGGAACAATCGCAAAATCCATTATCTCATAATCAGAGGCACTGGGTTAGGAGGTGAAGCGAAAGGAAGGGTCACCCAGTAAATAAGTGGGGAGAACGCAGTGAGGGGGTCGCCCAGCAGCTGTCTTTGTTCAGTTGGGTCTGTGGGTTTGGTTTGTTTGTTGTTTGGGGTTTTTCGAACGGGGGTGGGGAGGTGGGAGGAGACCCTCGTGAGAATGAGATGCCTACAGGTTTGTAACCGAATTATTTAACTCCTTTGGAGAAATCTATTTGAACGTGTGTCTCGGCAAACATCAGAGGTTGTTGGTAGTGAGGTCACACACGGTAAAGGTGTGGAGGAATGAATGGGTCGTCCGGAGGACGGATTTTCACTTTGTTGTGAGCAACTGTGAGAGGTTTGCTGCTGGAAAGAGGGATTCTCCCTCCCGCAACGCCCTTCTGCGTCCCCGCCGTGGGCTGTTTTTGTCGCTAGGACTGGTTTGGGTCTGGGACCAGCCGCCCCCGTTCGCCCCCACCCCCGCCCCCACCCCGGCCGCCTGAGGCTTTTCTTCCCTTACTTGCCCCTTCCGCGGCGGTGCCCGAGGTTCTCTAGGTGTTTCTATGACTACATTGTGTGTGTGGGAGGGTCAGCTGTGGGGGTTGCCCGCGAGAGGGCCGTTCCTGGGCGATCATTTATCAATGTCACCCACATAATGATTCTCTCTGCAGCCTCCTATTGATGAGGATAATTACATTAGCTCAGAGTGACTGATCAATGAAAAACCACCACACAAAAACTTCTTTACTCCTCTATAATACCAAAAACCGATACAGAAATAACACAGAAAGCCTGATTTTCTTTCCTTTCCCTATCCACCAATGGATTCTGCCCCCCACTCCCAAAACGACGGGGGAGTAATGTAAGAAAAAAGACCCAGGTTTATTTCGTTTAAAGGAGGATGCGATTTTGTCCGTGAATGCATTTTCTCTAAATGTGTTGGCTGCATTCCTCTATTGGTACAGAATATCAACGGACTTGCTAATGTGAGTTGCTTTTAGACTGGTCTGTGGTTTTCCGTTCTTTTTATTTTTCTTCCCCTTTGGACATTTTTTTTTTCTATTTCAAAAAAAGGAGACAATTATTTTATAAATAACTGGAAAAGGAAATTATTCTAGGTCCTCCTTTTTTTTTTTAAGCGTTTGCTTAAGTCGGGTTATCTTTTGTCTTTATCACTTCATAAAGTAGTGCAATTAAAGATGTGATGTTGCACAGGTATAATATGGTGGATCCATAATACGGCGACATAATATGTTATATTCCCGCCTGAAAGTTTGCAGCTAAATTACGATTTCGCTTTTGCTAGACTTAAAAATCAATATTTTCTCAATTAAATAGAATTTTAATGCTTTACTTGCGAGTTGTTAAAGGCGCTGTAAATTTTATTGTTATGTTTCTTGGCTTCGGAGTAGATGCAGGAGGAGACCGGTTGATTCTCATGGTCTTTTTTCTCTCAAAGAACCTAGCCCAGGAACATCCAGTGTGTCAGATCAAATGCAAGCAACAAAGGTAAGGAGGGTTCCTAGAGGGAAGGGGCTAAGGGTGGGGAGCCCGCCAGGGGAGCCCTCCAGCGCCAGAGGCCATTGTCTTGTATATTTTCACCTCTCAGTGTCCCGCCTCCTGAAAGTGACAGAAGTGTCCATTTTACTCTAATCTTTCTCAAAGAGGAGCACGTTCGACTCCCATCTGTTCCCTGACGATCAGAAAGAAAGCTAAATTTGGGGAGCATTCTAGATTCTTTCCAGTGTCCCCCACTCTTTTCTGTTTCCTTTCCTTATTTCACCAAACTGTAACTCCGAACTAGTTCCTTCGCGAATTCTGCCATATTTCATATGCGTTCTGGCCTCTTATGTCAGAACTCACTCCCCACCCTCAAGAGCAGCTCACTGTTTACAGATGTTTTCTCCTTCCACACGTCCCACCTAGTAAAAGCTCCCGCAGAGAATTAACTGTGGTGTGTTAATAGCCCAGGTCTGCTACTGCTCTCCCCTGCAAAGCTGAAATCTGGTAAGGTGAGGAATGGCGTTGAACTAACGCTGGAGAGCAGCGCCAGGCGGGCTGCAGCACAGAGATTTGAAAATTCCAGGCCCAGGGACTTTGTGGGAAGCAAGGTTGTGAAACTTTTAGATTGTAAGGCGGAAAGGAGGATAAGAAAATGAGGCTCGAAGGGTACCAAATAAGAGAAGAATTGAGCCAGGCAGAAAAAAAAAAAAAGAAGAAGAAGAAGGGCCTTTGGGACCTCTTTGTAAGTTAAAAATAAATAATAGTGAAGGGAAATTGAATACCTAAGGCTTGCTATTAATTTTTTTAACCCAATGTCTATGAACAAGTCCTCTGAAATGCCAGGAAGGGCTGAATTTCCAAATGGAACTACTCACAGAGTTCCTTTGCAGTTCCCTCTTCAGCTAATTTGCTGGGAATGAGAAGACCAGGAAAGGGCTCTGTGTGTGGTGGACCAAGGGCTTAAGTAAGAGTATGGTGGGAAGGGGCACCTCGCTATAATGAGGCTGCTGTTTTAAGCTTGAATAGAGAAGGGGTGGGGGGAGGATAGAGAAAAAGGCACACAACGCCACAATGCACTTTAAAATAATTCTCACCTACCTGCCTTTCTTTTCCATTTTACTCACATACTCTATCAAATGCTATACATAGGTGGTGGGAATTTCTAGTTCATCATCTTTTGTCCAGAGACCCACCGGATTGATTCCCCTTCTCTTAGATTCCTGACATGTAAGCCTAGACCATGGCCTTTTTATCAAGTGAGTGGGGCTTTGTTAATGTATTTGTACTTTTCTGCTTTCAGTCTAAGTTTCTCACTTTGGCGGAAGGAGGGGTGCAAGAAAGGAGGGGGAGGGGAGCAGGACACAAAGACTTTATCTCGTTCTCACCAAGCAGGTTTCAAAATAAGAACTTAATGGGAAGAAAAAACGAAAGAATGGACAAAAAATAAAGAGAGGGTGAGGATTGTTTATCACAACAGGTTTACTTGTCTGGAAGAAAGGTGATTCTATGATTTTTTTTTTTCCTTTGAGGATTCTGATTTCTTCATATTGAAACATTTTCAGATTTCAACCCTTTAGCAGACAAAACCTCAATATAAATATGACATGGGCCACTGGCAAAAAAATGAACTTAAACTCACTGCTAAGAGAGGAGGGGGAGTGGGGAGCAGAGAGAACCCTTTCTGATTAATAACTAGCAGGGTAATGTTGAGGGCTTTTTCTGCCCGATTGCCTTTTTGAATTAGAGCCGATTTCTTCACACTTCAATAGTGCCTGTCTCCTTTAAAATGACTGGCAGATTTGTTTCTCTTTTTTTCTCCCTGAGACTTAATGATGTAAATTTTCTAATTAGTTAAATCATATTGCTTAAAGGCCTAATATTTACGGTGTAAGAAACGATCATCCTGATATGAACCTCTCGAAATATTCGGAGAATAACATTTGACTTTTAGGTTGAGGGATGAGAGAGGAGGAAGGGCTATTACTGGAAGCTGTTTAGAGGAGAGAAGGCACGGACCCGGCAACATGTTAAATTAATAGTTGAAGTTGAGCTGGGCTCACACCCCAAGTCCGCTTTTATTTTTCAATCAGCGAAGATTTAATTGGCAGCCCTCAGGCCGGGCGATCTGATATTTTCTCATTAGTTTCCCATCACTAATCTTGAGCGTTAGATTGGCTTAAAGGTTGTCAACATTTGACCAATTTTATTTAAGGGGAAAAAATCACGCATTATGGCTCCGGGATGTGAGATCTGCAAATAAATCCTGCTTGGATCAGCGGAACTAACAGGCGAAAAAAATGTTGACTATTCGTCGGCGCATTTAATAAGTTGCATTAATGTATATTTCAAGGCTAGGGAGAGAGATTATACATGTGCATCATAGATGCAGATGAAAAGGGGTTGATGGGGAGGGGGGTGCACTATAAGCTGAGTGGGGAGGTAAAGCTAGACGTAGGTATGTTGCCTAACAGCGGGTAAATAACCCAAGTGGAAGAGCGGCTGAGGGTTTAGGAGCTACATTCCCCCCGCCCCCCCTCCTTTTGCAGCTGCGTAAAACTGCAAAGCCTCTTGTAGCACCAAGCGACTCGGCTGTCTGGTCCAGAGATAACATAAGGGCGCCCCCTGCTGGCTAACGGAGTAGACGGCTGCGCGCCAGCCCCCTGCAAAGCAAGTCGTGTTTTTCCGCGCTCCCCACCCCCGCCCCGCTCGACTGACTCGCTTCACAACCACCACTTCTGTTCTGCAAAAGAACCCCGCGGTAGGAGAATAGTCTGTCAAAGCTGAGCATTTAAGTGAATATGAGAAAAATAATAACATACGAAAAATAAAATAATAAAATACGAACCCCCACCTTCACTTGGCCTCCAGGGAATAAACTATCAAATGACTAAGAAAGGGACAGGTATTCTTCTTCTAAATCTCTTTATTTTCCGGGGTTTTGCTGGGACTTGTTTGTTTCTGCCGAGCTGTAGATTTCGAGTCCAAGGAAATATGTTTAATAGATGCTGTAGAAGTTGTGTGTGTGTGTTTTTTAATGGATATCTGATGGGAAAAGAGGCCAATACAAAACAACATTTTACAGCCTTGAAAAATTAAACTCCCGGGAACTCTCACTATTTCAGTAAAGTCCCAAGAAATCCCTTTCGGAATTCAGACAGTTGCTTGTCTTGAATGACCCTTCGCTGCACCGCCAAGAAATCTCGGCCCCTGTCTGGGTTTTGTTTTTGCTTTTAAATAGAGAATGTGCTTGAAAGTTGTCATCCTATCTACCTACCTATCTACACACACACACACACACACACACACACACACGGACCTTTTCTCCGAAGGTCCCTCTTCTTTCTCCGCTGTGTTCTCAATTTTGCTGGAAACGGAAAGGAGAACTGAAATGCACCAAAATAAACCGCCACTGCTTTTGACACTTGATCTTCCCCGGGTGCTTCCCGCCAGTGCAAGGTGTGGGACTGTTACTAGATGAGAGTGCTGGGGTTATTTGTCAACCTTTTCGGTGCACAGAGTCGCTTTCTTGGCATCCCAGGGCATCTTCCCGAATTCTAACCATGGTACTGCGAGGGCGCGCAGGTAGCGAGAGCCGGGACCACCTCGGGTCGGGAGACCCGCCACCAGCCTCTCTTCCCCGGGAAACGCGCTGGCCGAGCAGCTCTGACGCGGAAAGTGTTCTGGCCACAGCCAGATCCCACCGAAAGAGCGCAAATCTGTAGTGAGGAACGACTTTAGTTTATAGGGAGTTTGGGGAGGACGCTTTTAGAAGGTACTTGATTGCGGGATTTTGTGGAAACAGCTCTGAGAAATGAGGGGAAGAAACAGGGGGCAGAGAAAGGTGGGTCTCTTGATGTTCATTTCTTGCCAAAGGATAAGGACCTTAGAGTCTGAAACTCCGTTCTCTTACCTCACTTCTCCCTAGGCTCCCCGCCCCGCGTCACGCCTTCTCCAGTCCTCCTCTTTGGGGATGCTCCGGGAAGGGCAACCGGGGACTTGAGGGGACCAGCGCTCCTAGGGCAAGGCGGAGGCAGCCCGGGCTGGTGCCAGTGAAGTGATGCCTCAGTCCTCCGGGTGTTTGAAGAATTGCTGGGGCTATTATGACAACTGAGGTAAAGTTAAATATTTATACTCCAACGTGTTCTCATTATTTTTTGTCTGTTTTGAAGACATTCAGTGCGTTCAAACCTACTTTAAACATAAATCCTGGTCTGGCTGAAGCAGAACCTGTCTCCTGTCACTGAAGTTGACTTTTGGAAAAGTCTTCATTAAGCTCAGAAGTGAAAGGAAAGTTATCTGTAAACGATATTAGTTTAAATATATATGTGGATATGTACATATAGTTCATTTAAATATATATGTGGGTGTGTGCATATGTAGCACACATATTTTATATATATCTATTTCCACCTAGTTATAACAGAGAAAAGGAAGCAAGTGCCCTCCCCCCACAGCTGAATACAAATAAAAATAATTCCAGGAGATATTCTCACAGAAAGAAAAAAACACACATTAAAATCTCATTGTGTTTGTCTCAGTTCGACTTAATGAAATTTGGAGACATTGACAGTCTGGTCAGTGCTCTAAGTAAATTAATACAAAGGTCCTTAGGAAGAGACCAAAAACACCTCTTGCCATTAATCTTAAACCACTTGAAGATTATGATTAAATGAATGGGATCACTAAGCATTATCATCTCAAATAGCTATTAACTGTCTCCACCCTTTTATTGTGGCAACAAAATAAACTCTCCGCTAGGAATGATGTTTCTTCCTTTTTATCTTTGTTTTCTGTTTTGCTTGAAGGGCAAAGAAGGGAAAACAGACTCCAAGAAAACCATCTCAAAAGTCTTGGATTTGTTGCTGTTAAAAGGCTGCTGTTCATTTCTGATTTCCTCATCTTTTGCTACAAAGGGAAAAGAAATCTAATGATGTGTCTACATTTGATGAGAAGAAAACACTAACACTGAAGGTGCACTTGTTTTATTTTCCTTTTCCCTGATTTTTTTTTTTAATATCCTCTAGTTTTGCAGGTTGAAAGCTGTGGAGATGTAAAAGGATGTTCACTTGTCCACATCTATTCACTGACTTTCATCACTTGAATTTTGTAGGATTTTTTTTTTGTCAAATAGAAGTTATGGGAAAGAGAATTAGACACTTGCCAAGGGACAACAATATTATACACTTTCAAGTAAGCTCCACCTAATCCCGTATTTGAGTGCTGAGGCGGTGTGTGCTATTTTCCCTTAATAAACCTCAAAGCCCTCATTAGACATAAAGAGGGGTGAGAACTCTATTAGGGGGCATTCTAACAAAAAAGGAAGCAGTGCATCTCTGCTCTTAGAGCCCTAGGAAAGAATACCCGGAAAAAATGCCAAAGCCGTTGTGTTTTCCTTTAGAGCCCTGAAGTTGAGCAGACTTCTCAGAGAAATACAGAGTAATTAACATTTTACAAAGCAAAATACTGAAATGGAGGTTGGTGGCTAACAATAAATAAATAAACCATGCTAAAGATTATTCTTGAAACCCTATAAATTTTCAGAGGCCACGAAAAATCAGTGGAAACGTGCCCCCTCCAAACTGAGCACACAGCCCTCCTGCCCTGGAATTGGAGATCCCCCCTCTGCTGGAGCACTGGGAGCTATTACCTTGAGACCACAGGCAGGGGAGGGAGTGTGGCCCCTGCCCCCTTCCCCACCTGTTTCCTCCTCCCCTCCCAGAGGCTCAGGACAGGCGGGGAACTGCACCGATTGTGCCCCCAATCATCAAGGGGTACTATGAACTGAGGCACCTACTAAACTAAGGAGGAAACCCCACCAGGACCTCAGCAGCCGAAGACCCCGCCAAAGGGAAGAGGTCCCCTGTCCCAGGCACACACAGCTGCCTGCCCAGTCCGGGCTAGGCTCCAGGAGCCCCGGTGGACAAAAGGATCGTAGGCCACATTGGTCCTGGAGCAGGTGTGAAATGCAATGGAGAGGAACAGTGTGTCCCCTCTGCACGCTATGGTGTGTGTGTGTGTGTGTGCGTGCGCGTGTGTGTGAAAGAGAGAGGTGTGCACTGTAGAGCGGGCCTCTGGCCGCAGATGTCAGCTGGGGATGTTCACACAGGCAGCGTCGGGGGCCACAGTCCCACGCCTCCCCACGTCTTCCACCCCCGCCACCCCACCAGCTCTCCAATCCCGGGTCACACCTGCAGAGGTGTGGTGCCTTTACTGGAAAGCGCCTGAGGAAAGATCCGAGGAGGAGAGGCATCAGGGCAGCAGGGGGAGGGGCTGCGAAGAGAGATGGTACCTCCGGAGCTCAGACATCCCAATCTTGGAGTAATTGTCATCACTCTCAATCTTTCCACCCTGACCTGCGGTTTCCAAAAAAGCAGAGATGGATTCGCGGGAAAATCGGGTTTATGAAAACGTCGGGGGTTGGACGCAGGCTTCGGAGACCTTGCTCAGTCTTTGCTTAGATTCAGAAGTATGATTTTAATTTTCTTAATGAAGGCGCGCTCTAGAGCTCAGCTGGTAATGGCTGTGCCGAGTTTAATAGACTTCTGTCGAACAGAAAAAGACGGATAACTATCGGTTATAAGTAATCTGCTCTAATGCAATTATTTTCCCGGGTTCGAATGTCATTGTGTGGAGAGTGCAGGAGTGAATTAGGGCCCCGGGGAGCGCGGACGCGGGGCAAGGAGACGGCCTGAAATACGAGCCAAACCTGTTTTGTGAGATGCACTTGGGTTTGGGGGTCGGGGTCGAGGGCTTCAAAGCCCTCGGTCTGCACGTGTGAAAATCTCTCGTCTCTGTCTCTAGCCTCCCTCCCATCCCCCCCAACCACAGTCTTCCTCCTCCATCTTCCCCTCCCTCCTCCTGTCTCCATTTCTCCTTCTTTTCTCGTAGCTTTCTCTTCTCCTCCCTCCTCCTCTCTCCCAGAGTTAATGTGAATTTCCTTTTCTCCTCCTCTGTTTCCTGTGTCTTTGTATTTCATGCAGATCTATTAGGACCAAAGTATTTTTCCAAAACACACTCACACAGAAGTAGGCTCTTGGTCTGTGTCAGCCACTGACTTTTTGAAATCCAAAAGAATTGGGAACTTTAAGATATTGAAGATGCCATGTACACGCACATAGTAATATACAGGTGGGATTATTTCTATCTGAATACAGAGCCAATCCAGGTCACTGTCTGAAAGTAGCCCCATCTTCACTCGCACACAAATTGTCGATTGTGGTAGTTTTAATTTGAAATTACCCAAACTCTTCTTGGCTCTCCACTTTGCCTGGTAAATACAATCTCAGGCAAACGTGACTTCAAAAAATAAGTCAACATAGCTCGTAATTTCCGTTTTTACAGAAAACAAGCTGAACTGGTGAGGAAAGCCTCAGGCACTCATCTAGATGAAGGGTTTGAAGGCAAGGCAGGCCCTTAGGCCGGTGAATGAGGCAGCGCAGCCAGGCACAAACCAGGCACCATGGAGCCCAGCCCTCCTGGCTGAACCTCTGTGCACAGCCACTCCAGCCCCACTTTCCTGCCAGCCTCTCTCTTCGGGTCCTGGGGAATGAAGAAATTTCTTGAGACTGACAGACAAAAAGGGAAAAATGAACCCTGAGCTATCCGTGTCTGTTCCAAACCTGTGAGGTGAAGCCTGGGTAGCTAGCTGGGTCTGGTGTGTCTCTCGGTTGCACTGATCGCCTTGGTCTACGGTTCTTTAGACTTCTCTCTTTCTCTTCCCATCTTCCTCTCCCTCTTTCTCTCCCTTTTCCTTGTTCCCTCTCCTCCCTCCTTCTTTCTGTTACATACACACACACACACACACACACACACACACACGCACACACACACGACCTAGGCACACATCACAGAAACAGCCACAAAGCTAGGTAATTATTATCTCCTCTCCCTACCCTTAGAGAAGGAACTGGCAACCCACTCCAGTTCTCTTGCCTGGAGAATCCCAGGGATGGAGGAGCCTGGTGGGCTGCCTTCTTGCCTGGAGAATCCCAGGGACGGAGGAGCCTGGTGGGCTGCCTTCTTGCCTGGAGAATCCCAGGGACGGAGGAGCCTGGTGGGCTGCCGTCTATGGGGTCGCACAGAGTCAGACACGAAGCGACTTAGCAGCAGCAGCAGCTCCCTACCCTATTCTCTTGCCTCTGCAGCCACTCTTCAACAATGGGAAAGGGAAAACATCAAACATATTTGCAAGGTGCCCTGAAGTGCCTCTGGTGAGGAAGAGCCCAGCTGGTGCCCCACAGGAACTTGGGGTGTCCTGGACAGCGAGGTTCCCATCGCTCAAGGTCTCGAGGAGGACACCGCCTACAACCCAGGAGTTGGAGGCAGGGTGGTGTTGCTTTTTCACTTTTCTCTTCCCCCAGGCTCTCCCCTGACTGCTGGGAAGCGAATTAGGGTGAGATCCTCAGGTCCCAACCACTCCCTGGACTTGGAGAAGCAGAACAGAGCAGGCACCTCCTAGCTGCAGAGCAGTGACTGCCAGGGGTCCCACACTGGTGAGCGAGAAAGTCTGCAGCCAGAAGGGCAGGTGCCTCAACTATTTAACTGCTCAGCCTGCAGCATCCATTAAAGATAGGGAAGATTGCTAGGCAGTGCTCAAGCCCAGCTGCTCCAGCATCGGCCTGCTCCAGCACCAGCCCGCTCCATCAGTCTCTGCTGGGATGGGGGCCTCAAGGCCGTGGGGTGACTTCTGGTGAAACCAGGGAGCAAGGCCTGCCTCTAGCTCCAGGAGTAGATTTGGAACCAGAAAAAAGAGTGACTGCCAGAGGCCCCCACCCCCACCCCTCATGGATGAAATCACTTATCCCTGGATCTTTCATCCTTCGAAGGCTCCCCTGTAGTAAACTGCCATGTTGTGTTGCTTTGATGACCTAGGAGAGCAACAGCAAAGACCCAGGAAGTCCCCACGAGCTTCAGTGGGTCTAAGCCTGCTTTGGAACAGATTCTGGGAAAAGAGAAGAGAGAGACTCTATTATCCTACAGTGAATTTTCCAAGATTCCGCTCAGCCAAAGAAGGCTGAGAAGGGCTTGGCAGCGAGCCAATTACCCCCCAGACTCCCCAGGAAGAAAGCTGGCCAGAGTAAGACTCACAACCCCCAAACCCACTGAGAACTCTTTACAAGCATGCCTTTGACTCCCAGCCTGGGCTGCTTGTCAGGAGTCTGTGGGCTCCCACAGCCCAGTGTACCCCCTGAAGCAACGGACAGATCAGGGCTGGGGAAGCGTAAGGAGGCCTGCTTAAAGAACTAGGTGTGCCTCTCTCCCGTTCACTCCCCTCTCTTAAATGTCAGTAGAAAAAAGCAATAGATTAGACATGTGATTATATTCACACAGAATGAAGGTGTAAAGCTGAAAATGTACACCGTGTTTAGACATTTTTAAGGGACTGTCCTGAACATGATGTGCTTTTGTGGGACAAGACACTTAAATATAAGCTTTAAGGCTAAAGAACATGAAGAGTGCCTAATGTCCCCTTACCTCACCTTCACATAAATAAAAGGGGGAGAGGTCTCAGTAAGCAAAGTCAAGCAACAAGAGCTCCTAAAACAATCTAACCAGTTCACAAATATAACACAGTATTGCATTTTAAAAGTAAGTTCCCCTTAAGGAAAGTTAGAGGCAAATAGCTGACTACAAACTTTAACTTTCCTCATTTACTCGTAGACCCAGGTGTCTTAATTCCAAAACAGATTGAATAATCTGAACAAAGGGGTAATGTTGCCAGCCTCCACCCCCCATATCCCACCCCTCTCCCCGCTGCAGAGCAAGGGCAGTTGTTAATACTAGACGCTTATCCAGCGGCCTTAGGACTTTTGAATGCTGAAGTGAAAGTGTAAATAGAATAAGGTCACAGGTGATTGACAAGTTCAAGTTACTTAGCTCAATTATCAAAATTTTATTTCTAAATTATGTTCAATTTGATTTTCCTGCTTTGCTATAAATGACCTTCGAAAATCCAATGGGAGCAGACATTTTACACCACGTCTTGTGTACCATGATTTATTTGTAAAGTCATTTTGTGATATATGCCTCTTTTAATGTTTCTGTGGAGACCAAGTCTTTCCATTTAGAAACACAGCCGTCAGTTTAATTCAAAGGCAGTCACCTTAAAGACACAATGATCGCTAAATCTGAACAACTTTTAAAAATGTTTCTAAATTTGTAAACTGCAGGCAGAACCCATAGTATTTAGAATCTAAATCCCTGGATATTAGCATGCTATATTTAATGTCCATCCATCTAAACAACAGATAAGAGTGCAATTTGTAAATATATACCCTACAACTCACTTTTAACATGCTATCACAAAGTTCTCCTATGCATTTATTTAACAGATAACGAAGCTCTTCAGATCAAGGCTCAGGCCGCCACATCTGGAAATGCTTCCCGGTCTCTAATCTGCTGCCCCCTCCCCACCATCGCTCCCTCCAGCCACCAGTGAAATAGCTAAAGCCTCTTCTTCCACTATTATATGATAACATCAGTTTTTAATCAGTGAGAGGCACTCCTATTTAAATTTACAGGATGACTCTTTATTTCATTTATCTTTTCTTTGGGAGGAAAGTGAAATAAGAGCACCACCCTTATTAATTATAAGATTGATGGGGTGAAAAAAGCCAACTGAATTTGGCTTGCAAATTATTAGTAGAGGTATGAATATTTATGACTGTGCCAGGAACTGCAGTCATGAACCCTGGGTATCAAGCTTGGGAGACAGTCAAACCAGTGCACTCAGTGAGGGTTCAGTCTCCCCAAATCTGACATGACAGAAATGGAAGCTTCCAAATTAGACCCAGGGTGGGCCCCCATCAAACCCTTACCATTTTTTTTTTTTTTCTTTTGGCTAATCTTGCTGGATATGAACTTACTTCTAATGGCCTCTAGTATAAAATTTAAAGATATCTTTTAAGATGAAAACAGATACCTATATGTTTTGTGAGCAAAATCTATGTGCTTTTCCCACTTGATATTCATTTGTTTTAAATCGAATATATCTATAAAATACTTGTGACACATTTAAAAAATTTCAAGTTTCTTTGTTCAGTGTAAAAATCCTGAAAACCTAAAATATCCTAGATATAAAGAGGATTTAAATAAATACAGTCTAAGTTAGATACAGAAAAAAGAAATGAGAGGGGAAAAGAAAACAGCAGTGGAAAAGAGGTGAAAAGAAGCGTATTCTACCTCTTTGCTTTTTTTTTCCCTTGACTGCACCAGACTTTCTTGTGTTTTAGTCCCAAATTGAGGCAATTTAAATGCAAGGTGAGGAAGAAAGGGTCAAGGTAAAAAGGGAAAGGGTTATGACAAGGACTTAATAATTGAATAAAAAACAAACTATGCCCTCCTTTTTTCCTCCTCTTGATTCTGCATTAGAGGGTTTTATAGTGCTTTGGAGGAATTGCTGAGGACTTGAGACTCAGTGAGCTCAACTCTCGTTTCACCACCGACTTCTTTTCTGTAACAGAATTGTTGAGTAGGGGCCGACCCAATCCTGTGGAAGTAGCTCACTCTGACATCAGAGCCAGCTTAGCACACATATTTTGAAAAGGAAGACAAGTTGTTTTCAAAACAGGAATGCTAAGCATTCTAAAAAGCATAAGCAATTTAAAAAACGCTCTTCAAATTTTCTGAAAAACTCCCAACTACATATATATATGTGTGTGTGTGTGTGTGTGTGTATATACATTTACATACATAAACACATTTTTTTCACAATTGGAAGTGGATATTTGTGCTAAATTGATGCTTTATGTATATCCTGTCTCAATTTGTCTCTTCTCTGTAAGGATATAATTTTTTTTAAGGAAGCGATACCACTGACAACAATTTACTTAAATTCACAAACCTTGAAATGGATGCATCTCCTATCAATCACACTCAGTAGCTACAGTAAAACACATTCAACATTTGTATATCAATAGTGGCACACATACAAATCTGTTTTGTTCAATTTAAATGCTCTTCAACATGTCATTTCTTATTTTTCTGGAACATGTCCTGTTTCAGCTGATTGTTAAATCCTTAACCTAATAAAAATTCAAAATAGAATATTTACTTGTCATGGATTTCAGAGGTGAAAGGTGGCTCTGGGGACAATCTGACCAACTTTTCTTATCTTTCCTACAAAGAACTGGAGGTCTAAAGATGGCAGCTGATCCATCCCACTCATATAGCTCTAGTTTCTAGACATGATCCCAAAGGTCTTGAGGTTGATTTTTCATATGAGAGGGTTCTCCCCATTTTCTGCCCTTTATATTAGAGCAGTATTTATAATACTACACACAGACTTTTCTACTAATATTTTTCTTCCCAGCAAACTGACAATGGAATTCTTGTTAAATAATAATAAGATATCGACTGCTCTGTTTGCCAGTATGAAGATTTGTTGTTGATCTGTGATATTTGTATTGATTAGGCAAAATGAGGTCTCTCCTCTACCTGAAGGATAAATAGATCTCAGGATTGGCACAAAAACAAACTTTGTATTAATAGAAACTCTAATCTTACTGGTTACACATCAGCTCAATCAAGCTAGAAACAGATATAAATAGGAATAACTGAGAGCAGTGCTTCAAAATCTCCAAAAATGTTCACGAGGGATATTTAAACTGAATGAGAGTTCCTTGACTTCAGCACTGCAGGGCAGTTCAGTCAGGTCTGACTCTGCGACCCCGTGGACTGCAGCGGCACCTCAGGCTTCCCTGCCCATCACCAACTCCCGGAGCTTGCTCAGACTCGTGTCCGTGAGTCAGTGATGCCGCTTCAGCACTAGCAGCCTGATTCTAGGTAACCTTCCTGCCTGGCTGTTCCATTCACCCCAAATTGAATCCTACACGTGCTTCATCTTTTCTACATTAAGGGGAATCCTACTCATGCCTGAGATGATCTTATATTTATGATGGCCTCTTCTGTCAAACTGTTATTTCTGTAGCTTGCTGTCAAAAATGCCACTCCAAGTCTCCTCTCCACCTCGCTTTACCCTCTGTCATAGTAACTTGGAAGGCCTAATCCAAGCGGAATCTACTTCACCTGTAATATACAGCAAGGAAAACTTTTTCACTTATCCATCTCTCCCTTCCCCCCACCCCCAGCTTTTCCTTCATTCTGTATAAGTTTCATTGTTTCTCCTGGTGATAGAAATGTTCATCCAAGCAGTTTCTCTTAAGGTTCAAAAACCTAACTCCTGTGAGTAAAATTTATGTATAAATATGTTCAGCATATTTTCTAAGTCCATGCTGCTTAATACTTAAGCACGAAAGGAAACAACGCTAAAATGAAAAGGCCCTCCAATTAAAGAAAGTTCTCAAGCATAAATAGCAGCTATTTAATTTTGAAAATATAACAAATAAAGTATGGAACTTGTTAGCATGTACAACTCCTGTCTTTATCAGTGTGGCCGCCTTTTTGCTACGTTTCCATTTCATTATTTTTGCATGAATATGATAAATGGTCATTAAATCTAACCATTTTTATTTAATGTTCATAAAAACTGGTAGGTTTTCAAACAGATGTGGCCTGATATGGTTCAGTGAATTTAGTGGACTTTTCATATAAATGGAATAATAACCATACAGAAGATGAATTTTATACCCTTGTTTACCTCTTCTAGAACTTACCCTTATTATAATTACAAATAGTGTTTATGTATTATGCAATATATATACCATTGTCCAGACACTGCACAAACCTTAACTTGATCACTGCCATCTAGACATTACAATTCAGGATAGCACTGACACCAAAAAATAGAGAGAAACGTGGACATAGAGTAGACTTGGCACAGTTATGTATTCTTTTTTCTATAAAAAAGAAAATGTAATGAAATTTGGCTTGTGAATGAACAAATTGTATCTTCTTTCCACTTATTTTTCTTTCAGACTCAAAGAAGTGTCTGGAAAAAAATAGTTCATTTCATTTGTTTTCTATCAATTAAGGATAACATTGAGGAATAACCCTTCCCCTTTTAACTTTTTAAAAAGAGGTCAGCAAAGAGAACCTGGCAGTCAGAGGTGCTAAGTGCAAGGGCTAGGCAGGTTTAACTAATAACGGCAGGAGAGCCTGGTGGTATAAGACAAACCTTTACAGTAAGACTGTCTGGGTCTAGATGCTGGCTCAGTCACTAATTAACTATGTGACCTTCAGCAATAACTAACACTTCTAAATTTTCATAGGGCTATGATGAGATGGTCAAGTGAGTTGATACGTGAAGGGATTTATCTAGTATTTGACTCATGGTGCATGTATGTGCGAGCACAGTCTGACTCTTTGCAACCCCTTGGACTGTAGCCCGCCAGACTCCTTTGTCAATGGGATTATCCAGGCAAGAATACAGTAGTAGGTTGCCATTTCTTCCTCCAGGGGATCTTTCCAACCTTATGTATCAAACTAGCATCTCTTGTGGCTTCTGCATTGGCAGGTGGATTCTCTACCACTGAGCTACCTGGGAAGCCCTGATTCATGATGAAGATTCAATAAATATCAGTGGCCTCTGTTATTATTACTATTGTTATTATTGGACTAGTCAATGCCCCACCCTCCCTCCTAGCTTGGATAGGACCATATATGAACAATCTGTGAAATTTAGACCCTTCTGCTTTTATTAATTGTGTATCTAAACAATATTAGTATGGGCTTCCCTGTTGGCTCAGATGGTAAAGAATCCGCCTGCAGTGCAGGAGACCCTGATTTGATCCCTGGGTAGGGAGGATCCCCTGGAGAAGGGAATGGCTACCCACTCCAGTATTCTTGCCTGGAAAAACCCTATGGACAGAGGAACCTAGTGGGCTACAGTACATGGGGTTGCAAAGAGTCAGACATAACTGACTAACACTTTCCTCAATCCAATCAATTCCTACGGACTAATCATTTTATCCCCTAAATGCATCTTTAACTTTTTTGTTTCCCTCTCTCTCCACTACCACCACCAAGCTACTATTATTTGGACTTGATAGTTGGGGGTTCTGAAGTCAAGTCTGGTTCCATCATATTCCTATTTGAAAGCCTTCAGTGGAAATATGCCATTCTTAGGATAAACTCTTAAGATTGACTGATTTTACTCCTGTCGCTCATCTCTAGCCTCATCTGGACTCTCCTCATTCTCTTTGATTCGGTCACACTGTCCGTGCTATGTTGCTAGTCTAGTCTATTCTAGTCTCCTGTTCCCTTAGGGCTCTTGCACTTTCCATACCCTCTGTCTAAAAGGTTCTTCTCTTCTCTCCTCTGCCATCTCCCATCTCTAAAAAGGCTAACTACGTGCCATTTCCATGGGGAAGTTTTTCTTGGTTATTCCCCCTCTAGATTAGATTCTCTATTCTCATAATGCCATTAAAATTTTCTTCGAAGCATTATCACATTTACACTTAACTAATAATTAATCATGCAATTATTTGTTTAATGTCGTTTCTCCTGCTGAAGTGCCATTCCATAAGGACAAGGTCAGGTATGTTTGGTTTACTTTGGTATCCTCAATGTCTAAAAAATGTTTTTTGAAGGAAAGAAATGAAAGTGAGGGAGCAGCTAAATAAGATAAAGCCTGGAAAGTGTCCACTGGATTTAGCAACTAAGAGGTCACTGGTGACCTTGGAGAGGGTAGTTCAGGTGGCGTGGTATGGGCAGAAGGCAAATTGAAGTCAGTTTAAGGAGTGAAAGGAGGTGAGGAAAGAGGCAGTGTCATTGTAAGCTAATGTCAAGAATCTTGTTCAAGGGAAAAATACAAACAATATGACAATTGATAAAGGGAAGACGTAGGATCATGGGATGTTTTACTTTTAAAGATAAGAGAGAAATGACCTTCTTTAAATGGTTAAAAAGAAAGCAATAAAAAGATATACAGGTGAACTGAGAAATAAGGGTATAGGAAAAAGAAGATACATTTTAATAGAGGGAGGTCATAGTACAAGCTGGGATCCAGAGCATAAAATATGTTTTGTGAAAGTTAAAAGTTACCTCTTCATTGAGACGAGAGGAAAAGAAGGGAAGGCTGGTGTACAGGTGGATTAAATAGAGATGTGGGGCTCAGAAGGTGATATGGGTTCTGCTTGATAGTCTGGATTTTTTCCCCAGGTGTAGGAAGCACTCAGAGAAAAGGGGAGGTGGGGACACAGAACAGAGAGAGGTACACGCTTAGGATATCTGGTTGAGGCGAGTGGGAGAGGAAGCCGATCAGAATCAGGTCAAAAGACTGCTGAACCTTGCCAAGAGAGATTTGTGGTGCCAACCATCCATATCATTGTGTAATTTTCTCCAGAAGTGCTCAGCAATTTCACTGAAGGAGTGAGATGTGTGGATTCTTCCAAATCCAAAGAGTTTGCAGGGAAAGAGCAGTTAGGAAGTAGAGAATAGAGGTTGGGGGATATTTGAATTATTGAGCCCGCTGGGTCTAAATCGGATAATGAAGGAAAGGAAGACACGTGGTAGTGACAGACTGGGAGTAAAATCCGATACAGGGTTGGATGTTTTCTTGGAATAAAGGAACAGAGAGGTTCTGCAATCTAGGGGCAGGTAGGAGAGTGGAGTGAGAGACTATTGTGATGGAGTTTCAGATGCAGAAGTGGAATTTCCTGGGGGATAAATAGATCCAGATTGACCACAGGGGGTGGTGGATATGGTCTGAGGCAGCTTCACGTCTGCCCTCCAAACTGACAGCGTCCTCTCTTCTCTTCTCACTTTATGCTGGAAATCCCTTTTATGCTCCCTTAGCCAGATCACTAAAAAAGGAGGACAAAGGAAAAAGTGGTGGTAGTGTTTATTCACTTACTTTTTGTCAGTTTAATTCCACTCACGTCTACTAATATTTAGTGTGTAAATGCCAGGTGCCGAGGCACTGCTGTGGGATGAAGAGATGCAGTGTTTCTTTCGAGGTTTATCATCCTGCTAACTTTGTGGAGAGGAGATTTGGGGTGTGTGGGTGGGAAGACTGGGGAGAGAACCAGGACCAGAAGCGCATTTGTGGCTTCACTCTTTAATAGCTCTATGTCCCTGGAATATTTATTCAACCTCTCTGTGTCTGAGTTTCTTCATATGTATAATGGGAACACTAATAGTCCCTATCTTGTAGGTTTGTTAGGAAATGATTTATTTATCATGATGCCTTAAAGATGCCATGGCTGGAGCAGGAAAGGTACAAAATGAGGTCGGAACATTGTGAGTAAAAGTGAGGAAGTGCTAACAAAAAAATGATGGGGGCCTGTCAAAAGAGAGATAGGAGCCAGCCTGAAAGAGTTTCCCACTGGCCAAATCTGTGATAATTTGGGCATCAAAAATGAAAAAGGATGCAATAAATTAGTTATTAATTCATCATTAGTTATAAATTATCAATTAATAAATAATTAATAAATTAAGAATCTGTGCATCTACAATAATAAATAAATAAATAAGGAGAGGAAGTTCTTTCTTATGGTAGTATGTCCATTAATAAATGTAGAAAGGATGATGAAAAATTTAAAAACGCTACTTTGCAGCAATCATAGAAAAAAAAATAACTTAGGCAAGAACCATCAATGAATTCTAAAATTAGTGGAGGAAAGTTGATGAAGAATAAAATGTTCATATTATAGAGAAGTACAGTGGAGAAAATGGACAACACTTTCATCAAGCGATCAAAACTAACATCCTCCCAAAACGCATGATTTGCTGTCAACATGATACATGGAAAAAGACACAACCTCACTTCTTTTTAATTTTTTTGGCTGCTATGCAGCTGGTGGGATCTGAGTTCCCTGACCAGGGATGGAACACGAGCCCTTGGCAGTGAAAGTTCAGAGTCCTAGCCACTGGACTGCCAAGGAATTCCCACAGCCCCACTTCTTAGTATTCCAGCCACAAATGCACAACCTAAATGTAGTCGTCTGACACAGCACACAAGCCCATACTGAGGGACAGCGTATAAAATAACTGGCCTGCACTATTCAAAAGAAAGGCCAAGGAAATATTCCATATTAAAGGAGACTGAAGATAAGAGGACAATTGTGATTCACTGTCCTGGACTGGATTCTGTACTGGGAAAAAATAAAAAATACTGGAAAGGGCATTATTGGGACAATAAGAGAAATTGGAATGTGGTCTCTGGATTAGATAAAAGGATTCTATCAATATTAAATTTTCTAAATTTTATAACTTCTATAGTTATGTCAAAATATGCACTAAAATGTAAATAGGTAAAGTAGCATGATATATACAGCCAACTCTTAATTGTCCAGGAAAAATTATGGAGAGGAAGAGCAGGAGAAAATGGTAAGTGCTGTGAAACTCAAAGACCTGGTGAGTCTAGGGTAAAGGTGTGCAGGAGATTAGTATATTTCTTGTGAATTTCCCATGTTTGAAATTAGTTAAAAATAAAGCATAAAAATAAATGCAAAAAAATCCTGCCACACTCTCAATAAAAGTCAATTATCTCCTCGTCCTCCTCCTCTCTCCCTTCCCCTGGACTTTCCTGGTGGCTCAGTGGTCAAGAATCCACCTGCCAAGTAGAAAACGCAGGTTCTTTCCCAGGGTCAGGAAGATCCGCTGGAAAAGGAAATGGCAACTCCCTCCAGTATTCTTGCCTGGGAAATTCCATGGACAGAGGAGCCAGGCGGGCTATAGTCCATAGGGTCACAAAGAGTCGGACACTACTTAGCAACTAACCAACAACAACCTCTCCCCACTACCCGCCCACGATAACCACCAGTTGGGACATACTTG
This sequence comes from Capricornis sumatraensis, assembly GCF_032405125.1. Lineage (NCBI taxonomy): Eukaryota > Metazoa > Chordata > Mammalia > Artiodactyla > Bovidae > Capricornis > Capricornis sumatraensis. The sequence continues at coordinate 70,133,906 of NC_091070.1, forward strand.
CAGTATTTGAGGTAGAAGTTGTGTGTGTGTGTGTGTGTGTGTGTGTGTGTGTGTGTGTGTGTGTGTGTGCCCATACATGTCCTACTCTTTGTGACCCCATATACTGTAGCCCACCAGGTTCCTCTGTCCATGGCATTTTTCAGGCAGGAAGTACTGAAGTGGGTTGCCATTTTCTTCTCCAGGGAATCTTCCTGACCCAGGGATTGAATGTGCCTCTCTTGTGCCTCCTGCTTTGGCCGGTGGACTCCTTACCACTTGTGCCACCTGGGAAGCCCCTAAGAGGTGATGGAGGACCTCATCTCACATATATGGCACTGGAAATAGAGCAGATGAGAAATGTTCCAGCCAACGACACCAGAGATTCTGGCAATGAATGGGAGTGCTCCATGCCATGGGATGCCACATGGCACTAATTGTATGACTGCTGCTGCTGCAAAGTCACTTCGGTCCTGTGTGCGACCCCACAGACGGCAGCCCACCAGGCTCCCCTGCCCCTGGGACTCTCCAGGCAAGAACACTGGAGTGGGGTGCCATTTCCTTCTCCAGCGCATGAAAGTGAAAAGTGAAAGGGAAGTCGCTCTGTGGTGTCCGATTCTTCGTGACCCCATGGACGGCAGCCTACCAGGCTCCTCCGTCCATGGGATTTTCCAGGCAAGAGTACTGGAGTGGGGTGCCATTTCCTTCTCCAAAATACATGACACATTGTCTCAATTCATGCAGCCCATGGCCAATACTTAACATGCAAAATAAACTTTTGTGCTATGCTCTTCATGTGTGCCTCACATTCCACCCAACTAAGTACAGGTGGCTTCTCTACCTTACAGTACCTCTTTAGGGCAGCAAAGGCTGGCTCATTTTCATATAAATGGAGATCATTTTTTTTTCTTCTCTTAAGGATAAAATGAGAGCAAGGAGGATGAGGATAAAGGAACAGCAATGAGAAATGTTATAGGAACAACCCAGAATGGGAGGGCATTCCAAAAGACAGCTCCTTTTCTTATGTCTGCAATCTTTTCCTGGTGGCCAGTCACTTAGTCCCCCTAAGCTGGACTCTCTTTCCAGGCTAGAAGAAGATGAGTTAGCTCACCTCCTTTTTCAGATTTACCTTTACAAGTCCGGTGGTTCAAGCCCAACATAGTGACTCATTCGGGGCTGCAAAGCTGCCGCCAGCTCCGGTGGCACACAAGTGTGAGACTGGATGGAGAACTGTCAAATGGACTATGTCACCTCAACAAAGCATTGATTGATTGATTAAAGTCTGAGCAAATAAAGTGAGCTTTATTGGAGACAGTATTACTTTGAGCATCTAGTATTTCCTGTTTATTGACAGAATAAATCCCAAGATGACTTTCTACGATCTTGAATTATTACACCTTGCCAGACTCTCCACATGGTGATAACTTGAATCCCACTGGGCAACACATCAGGCCACCGAGTTCCCATTTCTCTCTGCTGTGGCTTTGCTCATTCTATTATCTAAGTTAGGACTGTCTTGGGCCACCACTGGACCAAGTTTAAGAATCAAACGCCAGCTTCTGGAAACCCTTGGTAAGACTGCCAAGCAAAATGGAAATTATTTATTCCTCCCTTTGGTCTATATGAAGTATTTTTCTCATATATAGAGAAATATATAGTCATCTCTTAGTATGAGGGATTGATTCCAGGACCCCTATGGATACCAAAATCTGAGGATGCTCAATCCCTTATATAAAATGGCATACTGTTTGCAGATAATTTATCCACACCCTCTCATATACTTTAAATCATCTCTAGATTACTTATAACACCTAATACAATGTAAATGCTATGTAAATAGTTGCCATGCACAGCAAATTCAAGTTCTGCTTTTTGTAACTTTCTGGAAATATTTTTTCCTGAATATTTTCCATATGTAGTGGGCTGAATTTTCAGCTGTGGACCCTGCAGATACAGAGGGCTGACTTTTTAAAACATGTTAATGTTAACATAACATATTTATAACATAACAGTTCAGTTCTTATTTTACCATAAATATGACTTATATTAAATTCCCTTTCAGTCTTTTCTTTCTATACAAAAACATGCTTATGTCTCTAAAAAGACTTTAAGAAATGGAAATACTTCAGGAGTGAAAAATTATTTGGATGTTTGTTAGAGTGAGTTGGATGAAGGAAAACACAAGATGAAAGATAGTACTGTTATCTGCGAGGCTTGGTGTAAAATTATGTAAGCAAAATAAAGGATCTATGTACACAAATCATTTTACTTTCAGAAATTTTGGCTCCTTTGTAGAGCATTAACTTTTGTGTCATATTAGGTAGAGGAAATGCACTTTTGTATATAAGAATTTTATCCTTAAATTATTTACCTTTTCTTTCAGAAACTGTTGTCTTTCCAACTCCATCTCTAGGCACAGACGCCTGGTCAGCTGAGTTGCAACATTAATAGAAGCATCTGTTTTAGAAGTTCTACTTCTGGAAGTGGAATAAAGAGGAGGTGTAACCCAGAGCTTAAGATACCCACTGATAATGAGGGTATTTGAGTGATGGTAATTGGCAAGGAGAAAGACTTAAAGATCTATCTGGAGACCAACCCTCACACTCCAGGCATGCTGCCAGAAAAAGACTAAAAACAGCACGTAAGATGGCAAGAAAAATATGCTCCTTGGTTTCTTCATTGCCATAAAAGCCACTGGGAAGAACTTAAAGAGATATGCCATTCCTGAATGGTAACGTGGGACTTCTGTGTCTTGTATGACTTGTGTGAAAACTTCTGTCATTTTCAACAAAGTGCAATCTTTTGGTGTATCTACTCATTGTCAAAAAGGGTACAGTAAATAAAGCTGCTGAATGATCATCCATTCACATTCAGTGCTACTCTTGGAACTAGAACAGTCATACAAGAATACTGCTTGTTTCTTTTAGACTAAGGTGGTGGAACCTCTTTAACCTTGAGGATGACAATTTGATTTTTGCACACCCACACAAGACTTGGTGGTACACAACAAACTTATAGAATGTAGCCACAGCTTCTTGCTTTGGGAAATCTGGATCAACTTAATTATTAAAACCAGTTGGATGTTGGGGCCCCTGAGTGGAGTCTTTCAGATGACCTGAGTCAACCCATACTCCATTATTTCATTGATACCTAACATACTCTGTAGCTGTCAAGCTGTATCTCCCCAAATCCAAGACAATGAATGAATTACACTGGCTCATTCAGTGACTAAATCAGCTGAAATGGTTGTATGACTGGACGAGTCATTTGTTACAATGTAAACTAAAACGTTGAAGGAAATGGGAGGAAATAAGACTGCGTTGTCCTCTGGGTCACTTAAAATCTCTGAGTGTATTTCTTTTTCTGTAAAATGGGCATATTAATCTTTTGCCCAGATGGATTGTGGTAAAGGTTAGAACTAATGCATGTAAAGTATCTGACATATAGCAGATAGCTGATAAATGGTTGCTGTAATTTGTTATTACTATTATTACAAAAATTTCAAGTTACTTTGAAGAAATTAAGCAATTAATTACTGGTTAATGTAGATTTTTTTAACAAAACCTCTAACTAATAATGTTTTATTAATCAATTTGGTATAAAGGCAAAAGGCAGTTTAAAGCTGGATTAATTCAAGTTGTCAAGAAGCTTAAATAGTAAGCCTGCCGTTTATTTTAGTTTATTATCTGCCTTCACTGTTAACAACCAAGTCTTTTAGTTTCAGTTCTTTTATAGAGTATTCTTTTATAAATAGCTGGTCTAATTGGTATTTTGCCAATAGTGAAAAGTGGATAAGAGAATACTAGTGATTGTTTGAGGAAGGAGAAAACTGTTGCTTCTAGTTCAACATTTTATGAAATGGAATGCAAATAGAATAAAGGCAGTATTCTCATTTGGTGGAATCCCTGATACATTAATACTGGCAGTGTGCAGGCTGTAGGCAAAAAGGCAGTTAAGTATGTCAAAAGAAACTTTAAAAATGATTTTTTTTGCAAGCCAAGAAAATTGTCAGATAGCTTGTAGACCATATATGTACTAATGTATTTGTGTTCCTGACCTTCTGATCTTGATTAGCTCTTCAGTGCCATTGGCATCTCTAAGGTTGCAATTGGGGTAGATTCTGGGTGGCAGTCATGCTGTCAAAGGGCCATTCTTCTTGGTAATAAGGTAGCTAGTGATCCCTGGGAGACAAAAGAAAACAATCAGGTCTTAAAAGCTGAAATACACTCAAGTCAAGAGTGGGCTCTTGACAGAAGCTCGGTTCTCTGTCTCAGTGTTTGCCCTTGTTGCAGTGAAGAAAATGGTGGGGTTTATACCTATAGCCCTAACTTGGGGCTCTAAGTTACAAATGCAACCAATGAAGCTGCAGAGTAGAACATATGTGGGGACTATTTTCAAGAGCATGTTGCTTTTTTACCACACTGTTGAGTCACATGTTAAGGGATGTGGGTCCCATTAAAAATAAGCGAGCTGCTTATTTTGAAGCAAATTATTAGCAAATGACTATGCTTCAAAACATTTCTTAATGTCAGTTTGAAGTGAAGTCATTTGAGTTAGAAGCATATGCCATTGCTAAATTGTTGCCAAAAAATAAAAAAGAAAGAAAAAGGAAAAAAAAGACAACTTGATTTTTTGCATTCATGGCTTACAAAACTGTTGACTCAAGATGTAACAAAAAGTTTATGTCCTGACAGTAAGTCTTATTTCCTGGGCCTCCCTGGTGGCTTGGTGGTAAAGAATCGGCCTGCAATACAGTGACCAGGTTCTATTTCTGAGTTGGGAAGCTCCCCTGAGAAGGGAATGGCAACCCACTCCAGTGTTCTTACTGGGAGAATTTCATGAACAGAGGAACTTGGTGGGCTACAGATAATGGTCGTAAAGAGTTGGACACCACTGAGGGATGAACTTTTCACTTTTTTCCCAAAGTGATCCACACTCACTATCACTAGTGAGTTTTCACTTCATAAAGCCAAAAGTAAACGACTAATTGTTACATTTAGTCCAAAGGAAGATTGTGACTAGCTTGTGAATGGTATCTGTAAATTAAACCTAAATAAAAACCTCAACAACTTAATGACAAGTAAGTTAAAAGTAGAGAATCCATGTTAATGTGTATCACTCTTTGTTAGTTAGTTCAGTCGCTCAGTTGTGTCCGACTCCTTGCGACCCCATGAATCGCAGCATGCCAGGCCTCCCTGTCCATCACCAGCTCCCGGAGTTCACTCAGACTCGCGTCCATCGAGTCAGTGATGCCATCCAGCCATCTCATCCTCTGTCATCCCCTTCTCCTCCTGCCCCCAATCCCTCCCAGCATCAGTCTTTTCCAATGAGTCAACTCTTCGCATGAGGTGGCCAAAGTACTGGAGTTTCAGCTTTAGCATCAGTCCGTCCAGAGAAATCCCAGGGTTGATCTCCTTCAGAATGGACAGGTTGGATCTCCTTGCAGTCCAAGGGACTCTCAAGTAGATTCTATTAAATATCTGCAAAATATTCTTTGAAAAGAACCTCTCTATTCATTCACAAATTCAACTTCATGGATTATACATCACATTTTCATCTACATATATTATCTAAACTAGACTTTAGACTTTATGGGATAGTTTCCTCATTGATTTTTCCCATCTTGGAGGTAATGTTTGGATTACTATCTTAACATTTTATTTTTATTATTTTTCCTAATGGCTAATATATCAACCTGGTAAGAAACTCAAATAGTATGAAAGGGTATGTCATGAAGACTTCCTTCCATTCCCCAGCCCAGTGACATTTTCTCTCCCTGACTGTTATTGTTAGCATTTTAAGTATACCATTCTAAATGTATTCTCTGCATATATAAATGTATATTTCTATATCTCTCCATCACTCTTTTTCTTATTAACATAATAGCATATTTGGGTCATAACAGGAAACAAAGGGCACACTCAAATGTAGAAAATTAGAGGATAGTTTCTTTACAAAGAAATTATCATCAAATACATTGGTTATAATATAGGGGAACAACAAGGAGACAGCTCAATACTCAGGATGGGAACAGTGGAGCTGTAATATTCCTTAGGCTTAAAGAAAATGAGTGATTTCTCCAAGTTGAAAGGGAGGAATTGGATAGGGGAGGAGCAGTGATGTGGCTAGCTTAAGGAAGGAGTGAATGAACACTCAGACCTCACTCTTGTTTGATCCCATGTTGGGGTTCCCCACTAGCCAAATGCAACCAGCAGCTGGAGGACCGAGGAGCCCAGTGATATAATCCATAGAGGTGGGTCTCCCAGGACAAGGAGCAGAGCAGTGAAGAGTGAAGAGCAAACCAGGGGGAGCAACTGGAAGAAATCTGCCATTCATTCTCCTGCCCCTTGCTTTTTGCAGCTAACAGTTTATGATGGAAATCGTTCCACGTGTCAGTACCTACAAATCTCTCCCCTTATTTTGAAGGAGGTAATTATTGCATGGATGAAGCATGGTTTAATTAGTCTTTTATTGCTAAACATTTAGATTTCCTGTCTTTTGTAAATACCAACATAACAACAAATATGCTTGTACATATGTCTTCATGCACATGTGTGCTATATCTGTTATATAAATTCCTAAAATGGAAGTACTTCCTCATTAATTTAGGGGGTCAAAGTGGAACTGGATTGTTTATTTCTCCAAACAAAAAAAATAAAACTACTTTCACATTTGGGCAAAAAGTTGTCAGAATTTGTTGTGAGTCCTTACTGCCCCTCAAATCTAAACTCCTTCTTGTCTAAAACTACAAATTCTTTTTTATTTGTATAATTTTATTTGTAGACTAGTATAGAAGTTAAGAATATGTACTCAGGAGCTGGTGAGCTTGACCAGTACCTAGCACCACATCAAGGTTTTGCTCTTATTACTTTGCAATCAATAACCTTTAATAACTGCCTCTTCTCATCACTATTTTTGTTTGTTAATCTTCTATTTTTCCCTCACTCACATCTCACAAATCTTTCAGATCTTAGCTCTCTCTGTGTGCATGCATTTGCTTTATTTCTTTCAAGATTGTTTCAAACTTATATCTTCCACGCAACTGTGTTAAGTTGGCCCTAACCTATCAAGTTGGTACGTATATACCAATGATACATCTATTTAGAACTGTTTTAATGTTGTGTTTATTGATATATTATACTGTAATATATATTGATTTACCAAACATGAGAACCACTATTCTGGTTAATGCTTTGGGGTCTACTCTGGGTTATACTAATGGCCAACAGAGTTTGATATTAACCTCTGCAGTAGTAATAAATTGTGCTTTTTTCAAAAGCATAGGTCCCAAAGTCATTAGTTTTTTTTTCTAATTAATATATTTTGGCTTTATTGAACCTTATAATTTAAATTTCTCTTCAAACTATTCTATTTTCAGCCTTTACCATAATTTAGGATAATGATTCATATAAAATTTCTATTTCCTCTATTTATGCCCCAAGCTGAATTTTTCCAAAATTTAAGGGGTACCTCCTAATTCTGGAATTATAATTTTGATTAAAATTCTTGTTTACCAAGACAGCATGATTTCTCAAAGTTTTATTGTCTACTCTCCCCAAACAACCAGTTCCAGATTTATCTTAATACTGGGACGGAATGAAATTCAGATGGGCAGAGAAAGTATAGTTTCCTTATTTATGCTCTTTTCATACTAATTTGAAACATATTCTGGTTTATTTCTTAATCTGATCTATTAATTTTAAAGTACTATTGTGCTGTGTTCAGTTTCTCAGTTGTTTCTGACTCTTTCAAACTCTATGGACTATAGCCCCCCCAGGCTCCTCTGACCAAGGAATTCACCAGGCAAGAATACTGGAGCAGGTTGCCATTTCTTCCTCTGGGGGATCTTCCCATTCCAGGGATCAAACTCATATCTCTTGCATTGGCAGGTGGATTCTTTACCACTGTGCCACCTGGGAAACCTTTAGATAGCTTTTTATCTCCAGAAAAATACTCAAAATCTCAGAGATTTCAGTCTCTCACCCTTCTGTCAATTCCCTCTCCAAGATGGCATCTCAGTTTTAGGGAAGAGATATTCTTGAACTTAAGTAGGAGAGGAAGAGGGACCTTTTGAATCTAGAAATAATGTCACTTGTCCCTCTAGGTTGCTACTCACTATGCTGGTTTTTGTGACTAAAGTCTGCAGCTGGCAGAACACGTAGTCTGGGGTCTCTCAAATTTATCTGGGCCCAGTGGGACTTTCTGGCCTGCTGGGTCTCCTGTAAGCTCTTGCTGACCCCATCTCAGGCTCCACCTGCTCTGTATCTAGTCAGCCTCTGGGTCTGTTGGCCAGCCTTTGTTGTAGAGTCACACCATCTTTTCCAGGATGTACCCTAGGAAGGCTCACTGTATTCATGATTCTGGATTTGAGGGAGGCTCAGGACCATAAGCAAAATCATCTGGCTGCCCAACCACCCCATTCTTCCCTCATAATTATTATCCCATGTTGATAGAAAACCATTCTCCTCTTGGCATTTTCCTCAATTTACCTGCAGTATATACCTGAAGGGGGTGGAGCACAGAGAATGTGAACAGTGAGACATCTTCCTTTTCTGACTCCCCCTTCCTCTCCATCTTGCTCATTTTCCACTTTTGTCTTAGGGAATATGTTGCCCCCTTTCACTATGTCTTATTTCCCTTCTACCAAAAAGCCTAATAGGCAGAAGGAATGCCCTCTAGGAGAAACTCGGAGAACCACTTGAGTAGATCCTATAGGCATGGTCCTAGAAACTTCAGGAAGAATAAAGAATAACTTAGATATTGTTCTTTCAAGACAATTGCTAATTTATAAATCACTGTAAGATAATTATTTTCATATATTGATATATTTTAATGATATAAAATTAATTTGAAATGTCAGAATCTGAACAATGGGGTCCTTTTGTAATAATTCTAATTCTCTTGTACAACCATCTGACCTCCTGCCTTCCTCCATACCAAAAGTGTCCTTGGGTCAACCAGGGAGGAGATTATGAACTAAAAGATAAAAGAAGAAAGCAGACTATTTCAGAATATTACCTTCCATATACTTATTCAGTGAATTGATCTATTAAGCAACACTTACATTTCTAGATTTTTATATAAATAGAATCATACAGTATGCATTCTTTTATTTCTGGCTTCTTTGCTCAGTGATATATTTTTGAGATTTGTCCATGTTATTGGTTGCATGTGCAGCTTTTTTCTTTCTATTGCTGAGTAGTATTCATTGTATAGATATACCACAATCTGTTCATTGATTTAACTGTTGATGGAAATATGAATGTTTCCAGTTTGGAGCTAATAAAGATAACATTACTATGGATATCTGTGTACAAGACTTTTTGTGGACTTCTGGCCCCAATTCTAATTCCAGAGCAGGAGCATGTAAACAATCATTAATATGAAACAGACCTCAGTTCAACATTATAATATGCCTCGGTATAATTTTTTATGTGTTTATCATGCCTCGAGCATTTTGGATCTCTGGGTTTACAGCTTTCAGCAAAATTGGGAGATTTTCAGCCAAATATTTCTTCTTCTTCTCCACTTTGTCTTTTTTAGGATCTTCCAATTACCTGTATGCTAGGCCTTTAGATTTGATGATAGGTTATTGAAGACCTGCTTAATTGTCACCATATTTTCCTCTGTGCTTTTTAGTTCAAGCAATGTTTATTCTTTCTTTCAAGTTTACTGATGTTCTCTTCTCAAGTGTGTAATCTGCTATTAAGTTCATGAAGTGCATTTTTCATTTATTTCATTGTTCAGCTCTAGAAGTTTTCCACTAACTTAAAAATATTTTGTCCTCTTATTATGTTCATGTTTTCTTTAAAACCATTGAACAGATGTACAATAGCTGATTTTATGTCATTTTTCTAATTTCTTCTTCTTTGTTATATCTGCATTGCTTTATTGAATTCATGATTTCCTTGTTTTGTGACACATTTTTTAACTTCTTTGCATGTCTAGTTTTTTTAAATTATTGGATATTAGATATTATAAATGTTATATCATCAAACATCTAGACTTTCTTGTTTTTCTTTAAGGGATGATGAGCTTATTTTGGCAAGTAGTTATTTGCAGACTAGCTTGACACGCTTGAGTCTTGCTCTTAAGCTTTGTGAGGGTAGCTCTAGAGTATCCCTTACTTTAGGCCTAATTTAACCCTATTGCTAAGCAGTGATCCTTTTGGCATCTCTAATGAATGTCCTGGGAGTTCAAAAAGGTCTCTCCACTCTGACAGTTTAGAACTCAATTGTCTCCTAATCCTTTGAGAGTTCTGGGAATTGTTCAGTTTACAGCTTTCTAGTATTCTGAGGTTGTTATTTACCTAGCCCTGAGAATTCAAATCTTATAAATGTGAACTCATTTGTATTTAGTCAAAGATGGAAGAGGATTTCTTTGCAGATTTCTGGAACTCTCGTTAGTTTAGTGAAATACATTAATGGATTTTCAAATGTAAAATCATGCTTGCATTTTTTTTTGGATAAGCTAAAATAGTTCATAGTGTCCTTCTCCCTGACCCACCTCCCGCATTTAGTATGCCACACTTTTATTCAGATTTTCCTATCTATGTTAATCAGTGAGACAGACATACATTTCCCATACCATACCATCCTTAGCTACTTTTGGTACCAAAGTGATAGTAGACTTATAGGTTGGGATAGTTTTTCTTTTGCTTTTATAGGTAGGAATGGGATTGTGTCTTTATTTGGAATAATTTTGTCTGAATTTATTTTTCTGTTAAGTACATTTTAAACAGCTATTTTACCTTTTTTAAATGACTTTCAAATTTATGACCTTTGAGATACTTTTAAATTGAAGTGTACCATATTTATGTGGGCATCCCAGGTGGCACTAATAGTAAAGAACCCGCCTGCCAATGCAGCAGATGTAAGAGAAGCGGGCTCAGTTCCTGGGTCGGGAAGAGCCCATGCAGAAGGGCGTGGCAACCCACTCAAGAATTCTTGCCTGGAGAATCCCATGGACAAGGGAGCCTGGCAGCTATAGTCCATAGGGTCAAACGGAGTCGGACATGACTGAAGCAACTTTGCACAGACACACAACATATTTATAGGGAAGAGCATCAAGGTTAAGTGTACAACTTGCATCTACTACTTGAGTTTTATTTTCTTCTCATTTGTGGCCCCTTGAATTTCCCTTACTTGAGAATTCAGCCATGTATTTGAAAAGCTGTGTGTAATTTTTTTAAGTAGAAGGGTATATTATTAACCATTACTTTGTGACAAACAAAATCTCAGCAGAATTCAGTGATAAGCTTTTGTTTTCTGCCCCACATGTCTGTAAGTCTGCTGGACCTGCTCCACCCCACAAAAGGTTTTTATAATATTATATGTCTCCAATTAGCAATGTGGCATGTATTCCACTTATTCAATTCTTGTTTAATATTTTTCCATGAAATTGCCTTTTTGGAAGTCATATATCTTTTTGATTATGTTATTGTTTCCATTTTTTATAATCATGTCAATAAAATATATTATTATATTTTCCATGGAAAATATTGAACACTTTTAGTATAAAAAACCGCATAAAGGTTACTGTGTCACTGCTATATGAATAGGAACGTGACTCAAACTCTGACATGCACCAGAATTACCAGAAAGGATGGTTAATTACAGATTGCCAGGCCTCATCACAGAACGACTGAGTCAGAAATCTTCACAGATTGGGCAGGAGAATCTATACTTTTAAAAAGCCTTCCAGGTGTTCTTCTAAGGGTAATGTTTGAGAACCACTGAAACACGTTGATCTTGGCCACCATGTGTATTAGCATAAATCTTTGTTGTCTCTAATCTTACTGTCCTACTCATTTTACTTTAAGCAACATTTTCTCTGAAGATTTATCAGGAAGATTACTAAATAATAAACCTTTTACTGAGTGCTTATAATATTGGAATTAAAATACAAATAATATAGATTTATTTCCACCTGATGTCATATAAAATGCTTCAGAAAATGGAGTTCGGATACTGTTCAGGTCCTCAGGGCATCTGGGTAGATTCAATGCAATCATCCTTCAGTATCTCAAGTCAATCTGGTTAGTGACTAACCACTTTTTCTAATAGAATTCTTGAATTTCACTCTGGCCAATCCTGCCTTGTGTCCAACTATAAAAAGTCTGGTTAGTGTGCTAATAATACTAGAGAGCTCTTTCTGTCTTTTTCTGACGAACTGCTTAGCACAATAAGAGTACTTCCCTTTAGACTGCCAGCAAGAAACAGTGCTTTCTGTTCCTCAGTCCGATGGTCCATTTGGCTTATTATTTTAAATTGGGCATAATAAGCTTCCCACGATGGTTTTCCTTCAGCGTTGACTGGTCTCTGCACTGGCCGATTACACAAATTGACCATATTGTCACTTATTTCTGGTTCTTGAGGCTAGAAACTTGATTCAGGATTCCACAATGGAAAGGAATATGACCGTCCTCTGGCTTAAAAGACTTTTTTTGCTGGATTACTACCTAAAGAGAGATGTAAACAAAGTTGCCAGAAATTTTCTTCTCTTTCTCCTGTTTTCTCCAATGTCCATTATTTCTTTTATTATAACAATACTTTAACAATCAATACTTCTCTGCCTATTGAATTTTTAATAGTCATTTTTCTCTGTTTCTGAATAGTAGCAGTGGTAGTAATGTCAGTTGCACCACTGTGTCTCTTTGTGACCCCATGAGTTCATGGGGGTCCACAAGACTCTTCCATCCATGGGGTTCTCCAGGCAAGAATACTGGAGTAGGTTGCCATTCTCTTCTCCAGAGGATCTTCCTAACCTAGGGATCAAACCTGGGTCTCCTGCATTGCTGGCAGATTCTTTACCTTCTGAGCTACAGGGTGTATACTCTGAATAAGCTTACTGATATATTTGGGTTTTTTTGCTTGTTTGTTTTATTTTTTAAAGCAAGGTTGCTTTGAACAGGTGAGATTTCCTTTGCAAATCCTGGCTGACATTTACCATTTACTCTGAGATTTTTAGATTTATTCTAGGTCATTTTCTATACTGTTGATTGATTTGAAGTTATTTGAGATTTCTTTAGCTTTTAGACTCACTATCAGACTCTGAGGCAACAAACAGAATATTAATTGTTTATCCTCCTCATTCATGTGTGTACATTTAACTATGTGGACTTCACCATTACAATATGAAGAGGGCTCAGTTGAGGGGAAGGCACTGAGGTGCATTCTCTTTCTCTCTTTCCCTTTCCTAAAAAGACTGTTCTGATTAAGTATCATAGAAAACAACAAATAGGGCACATGCCTTTATTATAGTAAATGATGTATTCCTCTCAATAGGAATAGGTAGTGATGGAAACACCAGGCTTCCTTCAATGTCTTCTGGTCCAGTTTCCATGATTTTTATGGCCCCTTACCGTATTGCTTTTAAATCACATAAGTTCTACTGGGTATGAAGGAGCATCTCAGTGGTGGTTTTCAAATCATTTAATCATGTAGGTGCTGGCTATTTATGACTCTGGTTATTAATAACTTCTGTAATGTACACTCATATATACACAAATGAGTATAAGATTTTTCAGCTCTTGGATTGGTGCCACTTTAGAAATTAATTTTAGGACATCTATTAGATAATTTTGTATAAAATGACTCACTTCTAATTATTCCAAAATTCAGCTGTGGGAGAATATAACAAGCCATTTCTTGAGATTCTTGCCTCCCAAGGCATCCAGTAGACTTCCTTGAGGTGAGAGAAAAAATAAGAAGGCAAAATATCTAGATTACTCTGAAACCTGACTTTTCTGCTTGTGGACATCATTATGCTGAAGTTATCAAGCAGTTTAGGGAAAAGTGGTTGTTACTTAGAAATATCTATTTCTGAGTTAGTCACTTATACAGTTAATCCTTTCCAACTATCTTTCCTGGGTAAGCAGAATACACATTTGTCCACTGTGTCAACACCCTAGTCACTATCTCTCAAATACTGAGAGATATTATCTCTCAAATAGTATTAAATATTATTTAATCAAATATTATTGAATTTTTATTAAAACTAATATTTAAATATTAATATTAAATATGAATTCTGGCACCCAGGCTGGTCACTCTGCCTTGCCATACTATAGAACAATAAAAGCCAATAATATGATACAATAGAATATAAATCAACTGCAAAGAAAAATTATACAGCTTTCAAAAGATGTGGAATTTTATGAAATCAATGAAAGTAGTATTGGTGAGCTACATAAATCACATTTTCAGCCACTATTCAACATATAAAGATTAGAGCTAAACAACTAGAGAAGAGAAGTCAAGGAGAAAGTGTGCTCAGTCACTCAGTCATGTCCAACTCTTTGTGACTCCAAAGACTACAGCCTGCCAGGCTCCTCTGTCCATGGGATTTTCCTGGCGACAATACTGGAGTGGCTGTCCATTTCCTTCTCCAGGGGATCTATCTGACCCAAGGTTAAACCCACATCTTCTACAGATCCACCTTGGATTGGGTTCAGTTCGGTTCAGTCACTCAGTCGTGTCCGACTATTTGAGACCCCATGAACTGCAGCACGCTAGGCCTCCATGTTCATCACCAACTCCCAGAATTCACCCAAACTCATGTCTATCGAGTCAGTGATGCCATCCAGCCATCTCATCCTCTGTCATCCCCTCCTCCTCCTGCCCCCAATCCCTCCCAGCATCAGAGTCTTTTCCAATGAGTCAACTCTTCGCATGAGGTGGCCAAAGTACTGGAGTTTCAGCTTCAGCATTATTCCCTCCAAAGAACACCCAGGGCTGATCTCCTTCAGAGTGGACTGGTTGGATTTCCTTGCAGTCCAAGGGACTCTCAAGAGTCTTCTCCAACACCACAGTTCAAAAGCATCAATTCCTTGGTGCTCAGCTTTCTTCACAGTCCAACTCTCACATCCATGCATGACCACTGGAAAAACCATAACCTTGACTAGATTGGGTGAGTATGTGCAAAAACCTGAGACTCTTTTTGACTTGTTGATTTCTTTGCAGTTTCACTTCATCATGAAACATGGAAAAATGCATTTATATATCTCTATTCTCTATATATATTTCTAACAATTTCAAACAAGTAGTCATAGCATATAAAGGTTGCTTTATTTTAATAAACCTTCTTAGGAAAGAAAAAACTGCCATAATCGTAACTAGCTTCTCTTTGAGGAAAAGAATTGGGGTGACAAGTTACAGGAGAGAGAAGAAAGGTGCTTTCAGGGAAGGACTGATTCTCTAAGAAGAATCTCTTTGTACCCCTTTTGAGAATTGATCTAGAAATTTACACATGGTAAATGCTTTGCAAACATATGCAGGAGCCAGGCAATTTACCTCTAGAGCCAAGTCATGGAAAAGCCTGGGGCACAGGGCACACCCTTACCTGCTGCTTTTGTTAATTGGTGCTCAGGCTATTTACTGTAGAGATCACAGTTCCTCAACCATACTTCAGAACCAAAAGGGTGCTCTAAATCCTGATGCCCAGTCTATGTTTCAGACCAAACCTCTGGAGTGGGAACTAGAATGTGTATTGAGTATTTTGGTGATCCCAGTGTGCAGCCAAACTTGAAAATCATCATCTTAGATGATGTTACTTCTGTGTACTTTCCATAAGGTGGAATCTACATGGTTCCAAGGTTTCAAATAGTCCTTTTAACCTTCTACATCAGTCACCAAAACAGGTTATTCAGTTCTGATGAAAAGACTCAAAATTGTCCTACAGTATGGCAAGGCAGAGTGATCAGCCTGGGAGCTGGTCATTCAGGGATGGGATCAGATGAAGGGTTTTTTCACATACACAACTATGGAGTATACCTGCCTTAACCTTTCTTCCCTTTATGACAATTAATGTCCTTTTAATCCAGATGGTGGCTCCTTTAAAAGTGCCATGGTTTGGAGATTGAAAGAGACACCCCTCACAGCCATCCTCTGGTCCGCTTTCTTCTGGGGTCTGCCTAATGCTTGTTGTCAGGCTCACTTTTTAAGATGTGGCGGATTAAACATCTCTCTAGAATTCTTCTCCCCAACCCACACTTTCTGGGTGATAAGCAGCACAAAATGTTCTAGAAGCACTACCACTGCCCCCAACTATGATCAAGTATGAGCCTAGGAAACAAATTAAATAGATGAAACTCATGCCCTGGCAAGAATCCTACATTTTAAAATGTGCACACTGCAAAAAAACATTCGCTAGGATGTAAAGTAAACATTGACTTACAAGCTTTGGTGTGATGTGTGTTTGTGTTGTGTAAGTAGCTTGTTAAAACTGAAGGGGGAAGAGATTTATCATCTTACCCCTACAAGTCAGTCTATCTTCTGTAGGGGGAAGAGGGATTTTAGGAGCTCTTTAAGTGGGGAGAAAGCAGGTATTTGGTCTTAGTGAGCAGTGAAATGAAACAAAGAGCTAACATTTAGAGAAAAGAGATTAATCTACTCAGGAAAGCCAACTTACTGTATGAAGTAATGGTGCAGAGCTATAAGTTATGTTTTAATGTCCCTAGCAAGAGAAAGATGGCCACAAACTCTTCTATGTGTGTTCATTTAAAATAATGGTTTTCGACATTATAATAAATTTAGCTACCATTTATTCATTGGGTGCTTAGCACATATAAAACAATTTATTCCTCAGGATAATTCTAAGTGGTAGATAAATTACTATACCCACTTCACAGATGAAGTGTTGAGAAAGTCTGCAATTTGCCCTGGGTCACACTGCTAGTGAGTGGCAAAGCCAGAACTGCTGCTTAGACAGCCAGGCTCTGGATTCCATGTGCATTAAGTTGACTTTGATTGTGCTGCATGATTTCATTCAGTGTAATCACTGAAACTGCTTATTTTACTTTCTTGCAACTAAGACAAAATCTTGTCAATTCTACTGGGTTCATTTGGGATGAATAATGATTAGTGCCATCTACTGAGGTTTGGGCTTCCCTAAGTCTCTGATGCTGGGAGGGATTAGGGGCAGGAGGAGAAGGGGACAGCAAAGGATGAGATGGCTGGATGGCATCACTGACTTGATGGATGTGAGTCTGAGTGAACTCCGGGAGTTGGTGATGGACAGGGAGGCCTGGCGTGCTGTGATTTATGGGGTCGCAAAGAATCAGACACGACTGAGCGACTGAACTGAACTGAATGGCTTAGATGGTAAAGCATCTGCCTGAGTGCAGGAGATCTAGGTTCAATCCCTGGGTCAGAGGATCCTCTGGAGAAGGCAATGGCAACCCACTCCAACATTCTGACCTGAAGAATTCCATGGACAGAGGAGCCTGGCGGGCTATAGTCCAATGGGTTGCAAAGAGTTGGACACATGAGTGACTAACACTTCACTTCAGGGAGGTTTACTCTGCAGATGTGATCTAACAAGTAGAGAATTTCTGACAGGACGCTGGAGGATCAATTGATTTTTTTCACAAGTATTTCTTTTTTGAAGTGAAAATTGGATTTAGTTATTAATTTAATAACTATGCTTTCTTTGATAAAGATGGGAGAACTAATAAGTATTAGGCAATTTCAATGCATTCAATTTCTATAATAGGTAAATCAAACTCATTTGGATATTTTAAAGTGAGAAAGTTTTATATGAATATTAGAGAAGACTATAATAACTTGAAGAAGTTTAGAAGAAGCTATAAAAAATGTAGTCCCTCCCAAAAGTCATCTCAAAACCCAAAGTGAGTAAGAGTAGACTTTCCTATAGACTCCATAAAATTTGTTGTATATCACAATTACAGTTGAAGATAATATCCTAGGAATTCAGAATTTAAAGATCTAAAGCACTCAGCATATAGTACTAGGCCCTTTGTAGGCATACAATAAATAGTTGTTGAATGGATATTACAGGATGAATTCAAATTACTGTCACAGAGGGAAGAGTCTCAAGCTTCTCTTATTTTGAATGTTTTTTATTTCCATATTTTTATGCCCCAAATATATGTTGCTAACATCACCAATGAATTTTAAATGAATGGTCAGATGCAGCTTCATGACATTTCAGATAAAAGAGTATCTTGAAAGAAGACTGTAACCACATTTCTTCCGACTTTCTCAAGACATGTGCTTAGCTCACCTTCGGAGGTTCTGTGTCTAGCATCAGTGTCATTTGTCTTTTTCTGGAACTCTTTTTCTTCTTCTTTTTTCACATTTGATCCTCATTCTTTAATTGTTTAACATACAGTGTCCATTTTCAGCCTCATTAAAGAGCACATACCCTTGGGACATTTTACCAAGTGGTCTAAGATGTGTTCTTTTAGTTTTTTAATTACGTACTTTTTAGAAAAGAGAAATAAGTGATTCTACCAAAATCCCATCTCTCCTGTCCTTTCTTTTCTCAATGGTCAGCATGCAGGAAGGTCAGAGTATCTGAAGCCTGGAAGGTTCCTCCCCACTGGCCCAAGTTGTCAATATGGAAATGCATGCAGACATTCACCAACATCCTGTCTCTTTTTGGTCCAACATTTTCCTTCTTTGATGTGACATTTTGAATCCATGTTATCCTTCCTGATGTTTCTACTTGATCTGATATTGGAGATTGGCTCAAGAGGAAACTGAGCAAAACAACAGATAAAACAAAAACAAGTTCGATGTCAGGCCTGTGAGTCAGTGGGTGGCACGAGGGAAAGCCAAGGTGACAATTTCGTGCTCTGGATTTTGCACTGTCATGATGCAGGTAATAATATTTGCCTGGCGAGTGGTCAGTGAACCTCAGGCGAATCATTGTAAATAATGGCCACAGGAGCATATTGTTTTAACCAAGTCCCCTGTGGAATTAGGAGAAAAATCCAAGGAGAGGAACAATGACTTTATCTCAAAAGGGGATCTCAGGTTGAACAGCTGCACTTCCAAGGCTGAAATGAGGAATACTCAGAGCCTGTCTCTGCCCGAGTTCTTGGTGGGGGCAAAGAGCACCCCCAAGTTCTAATTTTCAGCCTGTATCTCAAAGATAATGTCTAGAAATCAATTTTCTGCCTGTCCTCTTGTTTAGTCAAGGGAAGAAATTTGCTGCTTATGAAGGCTTGAGGGCCTGACACCACTTCAAGAGAACTCTCCAAGATCACAGGTTAAGGTACCTTCTGCAGGAGCTCCCCCTCCCCACACTGCAGAAAGCCTTAACCTTGACCTGGAGGGGATTTCCTTTCTAGAGGAGAGCAAGGAAATTCCATTTCCATGTTAACAGAGGGAGGTCTCTCCCTGTCACTGTCTGCCGCTGTGAGTTCTGTGGGCTCTGGGAGCCCAATTATGTGTGAAGGCATTTAAAAAAAAAAAAAAAGAAAGGAGACAGTGTTCAACTGGCGTGCAGAAGACAGGGACACAGATCCTGTCAACAAATAATGGAACGTGTGAATGTGTTGGCATACACAGTTGTGGTCTGGAAGATTACCTTTCAAAGTGGACTTACTGTGACGTTGGAAATGAGCTGAAACCGCCATTTCTCTACCTTTCCTGCTTGGATGGTCTGGATGCCATTGGCACAGGCAGCAGAGAAAATAACAGCAGGGCTAACTCTTCATGCAAGTGTAATGATAGTCTTTAACAGAAGAAGAGTAATTACCTTTGTCTAGTTTTCCCTGCTGTAAAACGTAATAAAATAGAGACCAATGTCTACTGTGATATGCACCATGCTTCTCTTCTGAGACACATGCCGATGACTGTGAAGCACCCTTTGATCACAAGCTGAATCCACATCTTAATTTTGAAAAATCCATTACTGTTGGGTAGATTCCCCAAATGCATTTGACAGCTCTCAGGCCAGTGCTATTAGGCGAGAAATCTCAAAGCCAGGGGAGATTTACAGCCTGGGAGATCATAGAGCATGAGTGGGTGCAGGCCCATCCCCCATCGATTCTCCAGCATCACGATGACAGGAGGTATCTGTGCAGCAGAAGGAAGAGCTTGAGAGGGGTGGCTTCATTTGGAAATAGAATCCCCTGTTAGCAGCCGGAAGCAGCGGTGCTGAAAAGCAATCGCTGGTGTCAAGAACTTTCTTAGCTAAGCAGTGCAGCTGGTGGCAATAAATAGCATTCTAATAAAGGAGGATGTTCAGTCCATGACATAAGTGCACACTGTTTCAACTACCAAACATAATTTATGAGATTGCATATGTCTGAAATGGATTTTCCCCTATACATTTATAAATATAAATGCAAAGATTTCAACAGGAAGCAAAGATCTGCATTTTAAATCAAAGTAAAATGGGGAGATCAATAAGTGCACTGTTTTTTTAAGTACGCCATGATACCTAACATTTTAAAAATGCTGCGGGTGTCGCACTGTACAATTACTTTCATTCCTAAAAAAGATGGATACTGTTTTCTATGTTAGTGAATGTTGTATTTATGACAAGAGGTCTTAGAACTCACCACCTCTTCCCAGAAGCTGCAAAAAGGCAAATGCTTAAATATCTTGGACCTCACTCTCAAAGATATGATGAGCGCATGTCTTACATGAGCCATTAATGAAATCCAGTCAATTTCACATAATCCTTAAAATGGTTCTGGAGGAACTGTTGAAAATGATGAGCCAGAAAAGCCATGTGTACTATTAGTGAGGCTTAAACAACGGGGCTCATCTGACCTCTTAAGTCATTGACTCTGCATGAGTAAATAAGTTATTAGTTTTGACATAACCAGTGGTTTATTTTACCATCTACTGCTGTTCTTTGTTACAAATTCTGTTCGTACCACATGTTATTGCTTTTTATAATTATTGTGGAACATAGCAATTGCACAGACTGTATCATATCCCACCGGGATAAACATTGTGGATGAGGGACCAGAAGAACTTGCCTTTGACTTAGTTTATTCCTACTGCTTTCTTTACATGAGAAAGATTTTCACTGATGCCATTCACAAAACTAACTCAATGTTTTAATGACTAAGGAGTCCCTTTGAATAGCACTTTATCCAGGAACTCCAAATACCAATTTCTTTTCTACTGTGATGTGTGTTCAAGCTTATGAAATGAATTGCTGGCTAATCTTTCAAGCTATAATCCAAGATAAAAATCTACTAAACCTGAAAGTCAAATACAGCATTTACACTGCTATACTTTGACATTCATTTTTCCATACTGTGCCTATATACTGTTTATTCATATTATATTTTTGCTTCACAAAGGAAGAGTATGGTAAGTGTAGATGTCAACGAGCCCCAATATTCCCCTTATCATTTTGTTGATTTTGAAATTCACCACTTGGTGGTAGAAAAGCTGAATTCCTATCTTTTCAGGATGGAAGTATTAAAAATGGGTAGCTATAGCATAAAGATACACTGTTAAATGGATATTATTTTCATGTGTTTTAATTGTAAGTGCAAACCCAGCTTATAAATAAGGGCAGACATACATCAACACATTATGATCACAGAGTCAAGAATGACTATAAAATAATGTGAAAGCTTTGACATGTCCTATTTGGCAGAGAGAAAAACACTTGAGACAATCAAAAGGTATACAGCTACTAGAAAGATTTTGCTTGACTGTATCCCCTGAACTGTTAAGAACCAGATGGTTTCGGAGATATTATATATGAAATTGATAAAGATTTGAATCCAGTGGTTTCTGGGGGATTCTAGGCAGATGCCAACAGGATGTGCTTAAAAAGTTGAACAGCAATAATGAATTTCTTTAAATGTCTTCTAAAACATATATGGATTCTCCCAGTCCATACTTTGGTTTTGTATGTGAGGCTGATAGTTGTAAGTCAAAACAGGGGAGTGGAGTTAGTCAAGATTTTAAATCACTTACATACATGTTCTTTCTCTAAGTTAGCAATAGAGAAAATCTGAAAGTTTATCTTACTTTTCGAGGAAGCATAAGTGGGCATATGGTGAACATTAGTTATCTTAGAAAATAAGCCTGGTCATGGCTGAATATTGCCTCTTTTCTTCTGGAATCAGCTCTGGGCTGATCTGACTTGACACATGTGTATGACATGAAAGGAAACAGACCAAAAAACCCTCAGTTATGGTTCCACATAATAGCAACTGGAACAACGTTTGCTCTTGGTTGTGGGTGGGATTAGGACAATTTTAAGTGCAGTAGTGGAGTTTTAAGTGGTACCATTCTGATCCTCATATAGAATTCTACCATGCAAACTGAGGTTGTAGAATCATCTGAAGTTCCTTCTGAAAAACAGAACTTAGGAACAATGTTTTCAAGGTAGTCTTTTATTGATAAACTTTAGTATCCTCATTTTAAACAAAGAACATGTACTTTCTACTGCTACTAAAATTCTTGTGGTAATGTATGAGGTGGCAATGAAAAAATCTGAGGGGCATATTCAACTAAGGACAATAACCCCCAAATCTGGATTGCCTAGTCCAGCGTCTCTCTTGAATGCTATGTTCATATTCTCATCTGTCCATTTGTACCAGTGGTGCTTCCAGTTTGATGTGTACCGAACACTGGCTTTTTTCTACAGGACTTTTCCATTCTCAGCGCCAGGAAAAACTGGGTTCTTCTCAGTTTCCCTCTTTTCACCTATTAGACACTATGGATCTTGCACTCAGACTACTTCTTTCTTTGCTCTGGCCATGAAGAAACTGAAATCAAGAACTCCCTGGCCGTCCAGTGGTTAGAACTCTGCACTTTCATTACTGAGAACCTGGGTTTGATTCTTGGTCCAGGAACTAAGAACCTCCAAGTCTGGCAGTGTAGCCAAAACGAAACGCACAAAAATGCCCAAACACATAAAACCAAAATCAAGCCAAATCTGACTCATATTGAGTATTTATACAAATCATATAACGTGCATTTTGAGCGCCAATTTTGACTTCACCTTAGTTCTCTTCACCTCTGTCTCCCTATGTCTTACATATTTTTAAATCTGTTGTTGTAATGCTTCCACCAGTGCAAGGCACTCCTAAATCATTTATACAAACAGAGGAGAATAAATAAATAAGCTACATTTTAAACTGTTCTTTTCTTCCTCCTGTTCTTTTCTACACCTTATACCACGATTACTGAGTTTTTCCTTTTCCTCAGCCACTATTTCTGTTCATTCTCTTTTTAAAAAATCTCTGAAAACCATTCTTTGTTTCCTTGTTCTACGGCCTTTGCCCTAACCCCAGGTAAGCCACCTGACTGGTCTTCATTTTTGGACTCTTATTTTAATAAACTTTACACCTCATAATATGATTATTAATTCCCTGTTAACAAATGTTAAGTATTATGGTTACTTCTTTAGTTAAAAACTTTTCATTGACTTTGTATATCCCACTATCTAACATCTAAATTTCTGCCACAATGCACAAGGCTGTTCATCGTCTGGCTCCATATTTCCTTCTAGGCTCTTCCTCTGCCTTCCATAATAAACTTGCGCAACCAATCACGCATAACCCTGAACTGCTAATGCTGTCCTGAATGTGTTATTTTTCTCACAGTTTCACGTCTTTAGATATGCTATTCCTTTGCCTGGGAAATGCCAACTTTTGTATTCTAATCCTTGTCCTCATCTAAGGAAAGTGAAAGTGAAATTCGCTCAGTTGTGTCTGACTCTTTGCAACCCAATGGACTATGCAGTCCATGGAATTCTCTAGGCCAGAATACAGGAGTGGGTAGCCTTTCGCTTCTCCAGGGGCTCTTCCCAATTCAGGGATCAAATCCAGGTCTCAGATTCTTTATCAGCTGAGCCACAAGTAAGGCTCTTCTTCTAGAGCCCAAGCTCAAATGCCACTATTTTCCAGAAACGCCCCATCATTAAGCAGTCATTCTCTTCTCCTTTTGGATAAATCTTTGAATAAACCTTTGAGTTAATCTCTACAGCAGCACAAACCACAGAGTATTTTAAGTATTTGTTAACTTGTCTCTTCCTTTTATGAGATCTGAGTTCCTCAATGGTAGGGTCCTTTCAGTCTTTATAATCCCCAGATAAGCCTTGGTGCATTGCCGCACTCAATATGGAAAACTCAGCAGTGGTCACAGGATTGGAGAACATCCGTTTTCATTCCAATCCCAAAGAAGGGCAATGCCAAAGAATGTTCATACTACTGTACGATTGTGCTCATCTCACATATTTGCAAGGTTATGCTCAAAATCCTTCAAGTTAGGCTTCAACGGTATGTGACCTGAGAACTTTCAGATGTACAAGCTGGGTTTAGAAAAGGCAAAAAAGCCAGAGATCAAATTGCCAACATTGTTGGATTATGGAGAAAGCAAGGAAATTCCAGGAAAACATCTACTTCTGCTTCATTGACTATGCTAAAGCCTTTGACTGTGTGGATCACAACAAATTGTGGAAAAATTTTTTAAGAGCTGGGAATACCAGACTACCTTACCTGGTTCCTGAAAAATCTGTATGTGGGTCAAGAAGCAACAGTTAGAACCTTACATGGAACAACTGACTGGTTCAAAATTGGGAAAGGAGTACGACAAGGCTGCATATTGTCGCCCTGTTTATTTAACCTCTATGAAATGTACATCATGTGAAATGTTAGGCTGGATGAATCACAAGCTGGAATCAAGACTGCAGGGAGAAATATAAACAACCTCAGATATGCAAACGATACAACTCTGTTAAGTAAAGAGCAATTTAAGAACCTCTTGATGAGGCTGAGAGAGGAGAGTGAAAAAGCTGGCTTAAAACTCAGCATTCAAAAAACTAAGATCATGGCATCTGGTCCCACCACTTCATGGCAAATAGAAGGGAAAAAAGTAGAAGCAGTGACAGATTTTATTTTCTTGGGCTCCAAAATCACTGTGGACAGTGACTGTTGCCATCAAATTAAAAGACACTTGCCCCTTGGAAGGAAAGCTATGACAAATCTAGACAGCATATTAAAAAGCTAAGACATCGTTTTACCAACAAAGATCTGTATAGTCAAAGCCATGGTTTTTCCAGTAGTCACGTATGGATGGGAGAGTTGGACCATAAAGAAGGCTGAGTGTCGAAGAATTGATACTTTTGAATTATGGTGCTGGAGAAGACTTTTGAGAGTCCCTTGGACAGCAAGGAGATCAAACCAGTCAATCCTAAAGGAAATTGACCCCACATATTCATTGGAAGGACTGAGGCTGAAGCTGAAGCTCCAGTACTTTGGCCACATGATACAACGAGTAGACTGATTGGAAAAGACCCTGATGCTGGGAAAGATTCGAGGCAAAAGAGAGCAGCAAAGGATGAGATGGCTAGATTTCATTACCCACTCAATGGACATGAATATGAGCAAATTCCAGGGTATAGTGAAGGACAGGGAAGTCTGGCATGCTGCAGTCCATGGGGTTGCAAAGAGTCATACACAACTTAGAGACTGAACAACTAGTCCAGTTATTGACTTTGTTACAAGAAGAGACATGCAGCCACAGTGAGAAGGCCCTGTGGCAAAAGAGGAAGCAACTGGAGAGATTCATCTACCATCCTAAGAATGCCAAGGATTGCTGGGAACCACCAGAAACTGAAAAAGGCCAAGAAGTTTCCCTAAAACCCTTGAGAGAACATGGTCCTGTCAACACATTGAGTTTAGAATTCCAGCTTTCAGAGCTGTGAGATAATACATTTCTGTTGTTTTAAACAGCTGAGTTTGTGGTACTTTACTACAGCAGTCTTTGGAAACTAACACATTGTCAAAAATTCTCTTTAGGTTAAGTCAACGGTATTTGTTTCTCTTATTTTCAACTATGCATTCTAACTAATACAAAAAGTCTATATATGTTTGTTATTTGTGTGTTATAAATTAAAAAATTTTTAAACAGGATTACGTTTAGACAAAAAATTTAAATTTTCCTATCTGAATATTACAGGTACCAAGTCTAAAAGAAAAAAGGAATTAAAACCTTAGAAATTCAGAGACACACTACATGGCTACTAAAATCCTGAAAGGTTCCAAAACAAAGTATTTCGTTGCTCATGGCAACAAATTAGTGAATAGCCAATTAGGGACTGCCTTTAAAACATATCAAAATAGGCTGTCCTTTACATAAGATTAAGTCTTTATGTTATGATTGCTTTCTAAGATATATTACATTATGATAAACGATCATGTACATTGTTTTGACAATCAGAGATTTTATGAATGAGAAACTGATTTGCCTGCAGTGGTGAACTGAATTGTGAAAAAAGCATTAGCAATGATGATATCATTTAAAATTTGTTTAAGAATTGTGTTACAGTTTTGCTTTCTTTTTAATCAGGAGCAAAAAAAAAAAAAAAAAAAGGGCAGCCAAAAGGCATTTATTTTGTAGTAACAAGCATCTGACAGGTCTCATTAGAAGAACTCACTCGCAAATCCAAAGGTATAGGCTGGTTTATTTCTGCCATATCATGTTTACATGACCTCTCAGCAAGAGTAGAAAGACATCCTACTTGTGTTTTTAACCATGTGAATGGCGGAATGTCACCAACTCTTGCTCTTTGTTTCCAGGTTATTAGAGTGATGATTCTCACCAGTCTAAGGGAGGGAGTGTAGCAACTAGAACCCTGGGCTTAAGGATTCATGTGTAGGCATGAAATGCTTCCTTGATTTGTAGGAAATAAATCTAAAGGTGAATTATGACAATTTTCCTTCATGCCTGACAAACCAAACCAAACCAAACCAAAATCCCAACAGCTCTAATAACCTGCTGAGGAATAAAGGTTCCAAGGTGAAGAAATATTACTATTTCTTGGGCATGGTAAGATTCACATCATTATTTCTAGGGAGTTCCTTTGGGACTTGAAAGTAAACGGGTATCCCATGGGTTGGCTGGCTGCTTGCCAAAGAGTTTCCCTGTTTGGCACTTCCATTGATGAACTGAAAGGAGAGCCCTCAGATTTGCTGGCTCTGAAATGTGATGCATTTGACACCCTGAGACGTATCTGTTCCTCATGAAGAAACTTGCAGGAACCCAGCTTATGTGAGCCTTTATAAACCAGAATGCCCATCTATTTAATTAAAACATAAAATATAACTGTGAGAAGACCAGACAACTTGGTTTTCTCACCAGCAAAGAGAAATCGAAATGAAACTTCAAACTGTAATGAGAAAGAAGCTAATGCATGAGAGTCAGAAGACAGGAGACGAGCTATGTGACTCAAGTTTGAAAGGCCTTGCTAACCTGAGGCATTCACCTCCTCAAGCAGAGACCTGATGACTCCACCTCCCTCTCCCCTTTCCTGCACCCAATGTGCTGACTCTGGGACTCTTGCCTTCTAGACTGTGGCACTGAGGACTGCCCACTGCCACTGCTCTATTTCTGACGACCCCTGCCCCAACCTCTGGTCTGACCATTCCTTCTGAAGGCCTGCTTCCTTCTCTGGATGTTTCAGTGCCATTGGTGAATTAAGCTGCTTTTGACATTCAGTCACCAGCCTGATCTTTAGACTGGAAGAATCTTTTAGTCATCAAGTAACACATTGCTTACCTAGAAATTAATTTTATGTCATATTATATTTAAAAGATCTCAATACATTCTGGCTGGGAGGAAAGCTTGCTTTTGTCCTTTGTACCATCCACAGTCTCTAGGATTCTGAATATGTGTCTACTTCTTCTCACGGCATACAAGGAAACTAGATGGTGAACATAACGAGAAGGTACTTGAGAATTGAGGGTAAGTCTCACTGATGTGTAACTGGTCCATGGTGAGTGTTTGCTGAGTGAATGACTGTGAGGGATGGGTGCTGCTGTTGACCTGTTTTGAACTTGACTTGCTGTGAAGTAGCAGAGTGCATTGATCCATGGAATATTTCCTTCCCATAACTTTCTGATAATCAGGGATTTTTTAATTAAGTCAAAACTTTGCTAATGAGTAACCTTTCAAGCTCCTATGTGCCAGTCATATGTAGTTCACAGTGAAGAAGTGCACTGACCCTTTGAATTTGCTATTCCATTTGAATAATTTAGATTGTTTTCTATTTTTCTAGGCAATTTAGGCAAAAAAAGTAAGATGCTGTTCCTGAAAAGATTGGTCAATAATTGTACCTATGAGTCAATAGCACATTTTATCTTGATGTTTTCCTTTACTAGAGAATTATCTTACTGGTTTCCCTAAAATGTTAGTCCATTAATCGACACATGTATTGAGTGCCTTTTACATGCAGGGCATTGCAGTAATTATAGTGGGTGATACAATTATCACATGTTCTCCACCTTGGGACATCTTCCAAATGAGTTAGAAAGCTGATATCTACATAATAAAAGTTAGCTTTCATTACAAAGCAGTACTGATAAATACAAATGAGGTGAAAGAGATCCCAAAGACCACAGGAATTTATACAACCATCATCCAGTGGGGAGGCTGAAGCATTCTTCAGTACCTTCATAAAAAATTGTTTTCTAGTCATCTCAACTTTCTTTTCTTGTTCATAAAAAGAAAAATCATTTAATTGTGTTCAAGGCTATGACCAACCTAGATAGCATATTCAAAAGCAGAGATGTTACTTTGCCGACTAAAGTCCGTCTAGTCAAGGCTATGGTTTTTCCAGTAGTCATGTATGGATGTGAGAGTTGGACTGTGAAGAAGGCTGAGCACCGAAGAACTGATGCTTTTGAACTGTGGTAATTGGAGAAGACTCTTGAGAGTCCCTTGGACTGCAAGGAGATCCAACCAGTCCATTCTGAAGGAGATCAACCCTGGGATTTCTTTGGAAGGAATGATGCTAAAGCTGAAACTCCAGTACTTTGGCCACCTCATGTGAAGAGCTGACTCATTGGAAGAGACTCTGATACTGAGAGGGATTGGGGGCAGGAGGAGAAGGGGACGACAGAGGATGAGATGGCTGGATGGCATCACTGACTCAGTGGACGTGAATCTGAGTGAACTCCGGGAGTTGGTGACGGACAGGGAGGCCTGGCGTGCTGCGATTCATGGGGTCGCAAAGAGTCGGACACGACTGAGCGACTGAACTGAACTGATGCTCCTTTCTTGGATGATACATTATAAACTTTTGAGCCAAGTATCAATATAATAGCCAACTTCTCTAACTTCACTCTCTGCACAGGGCTTTATATACTAGTGATCCCCAGATTCAGCCTCTAGCACTGTCTTCCCTTTGACCTTCAGACATCACATTTGACTGTTCACTTGACACCTGCACTTGGTTGTATTCCACGAGGCATCTCAGAACTAATATAGCCAAATAAGAACTCTAAATTTCTGCTCCGTGTTGTTCTTTGCCAGTCTCAAGCCCCAAGCTTCCTCAGCTCTGTGAATGGTACGGCCATTCAATCAAGAAAAACCTAGAAGTCATCCTTGAGTTCTTTTTCCTCGTCACCGTTTCCTCCTTGCCTGTCCACTCTGTCCACAAATCCTCTAGGTTCTAGCTCTAAATATTCCTCTTATCTGCCCATTTCTGCCACTCAAACCAAATGATGATCATTTCATTTCTTTAAACCACTTAATTTTTTTATTGTGGTAAGTATATAAAAAGTTACCATTTCAGCCATTTTCAAATGTACAGTTTAGAGGCATCAAGTATACTCACATTATTGTGCAACATCACCATCATCCATCTCCAGAACTTATCCATATTCCCACACTGAATCTCTTATTAGTCAATAATCACTTCCCCTTCCTACAGCCCCTGGTAACTACCATTCTACTTTCTGTTTCTATGAATTTGACTAGTTCAGGTCAAACCTCATATAAGTGGAATCGTATATTTGTCCTTTTGTGTCTGGCTTATTTCACTTAGCATAATATCCTCAAGGTTCATCCAGGTCAGAATTTCCCTCCTTTATAAAGCTGAATAAGATTCCATTCTATATATACCACATTCTGCTTATCCATTCATCCACTCAGGGACACTTGCTCCTGCCTTTTGAATATTGTGAACAATGCTGCTTTCTGCCTGATCTTTGCTTCCTCTCCTTCTCCCTAAAATCTGTTTGCCTCATAGTAGTCAGAGTGATCTAAAAACGTGACTCAGATCATGTCACTGCTGTGCTTCGTATCTTCCAGCCACCGAACAGCTCACCACACAGTCTTTTGCCTGTCCAAGTACCGCAGTCTCCTTCCCTCCTCACTATTTCCAGTCACAAGCCTTCCTGTGATGTTCAGATGGGACAGGCTTCCTCGTCTAAGGGTGCTCACCCATGCTGTCCCTCTGCACGGTATGCTCAGCCCCTCTCACCTACATCTTTGCTGTCTGCGGGCATATAGCCCCTCTCCCAGCCACGTTGCTTTCTCTTATGTCTCCCTCTTCTCTCTTCTCCATAGCTATCACCATGGAAAATTAACATATTCAGTTATTGGTTTATTTTGCCACTTTCTGCCTCCCCATTTTAGCTCATTATTAACCAGGGGATTTTTGTAGAAACTAATGCCTGTGGCTGGCAATTTTTATTCTGGCCAGCCCTGAATTAATTCTGTTATTTTAACTAACACTTTGCAGGTTATTACATTCGATAGTTACACCTGACACACCTGCAAAGTCTTTTGATTTTTGTGAAATATTGTCTTTAATCCACTCTTTGTAGAAGCAAAGGAACATTCTCCAACATCATGAGTTTTATTTTCTGGATCAGAATCAATCATGAAGGTGGTTTTTATTTTTTATTTTTTGGTCTTTTTGTTGGACTAATATTCACGCTGTCTGAATCAGAACTATATTCTGAAGAACTTTCATCTTCTGAGACACTAGACAGGAGTCCCTAACCTCTGGAATCTAATGCCTGATGATCAGAAGTGGAGCTGATGTGATAATAATAGAAATAAGAAATAAATGTAATGTGCTTGATTCATCACCAGACCACCCTAACTCTCCACTGCCCCCCGCTGCCCGGTCCACGGGAAAACTGTCTTCCATGAAACCGGTCCCTGGTGCCAAAATTTTGGGGACTGCTGCATTAGTGTACGGATTTCCCTGGTAGCTCAGTGGTGAAAGACTCCACCAGCCAAAGCAGGAGTCACGGAAGATGCTGGTTTGATCCCCGCGTCAGGAAGATCCCCTGAAGGAGGAAATGGCAACCCACTCCAGTATTCTTGCCTGGAGAATCCCATGAACAGAGGAGCCTGGCAGGCTATAGTCCATGGGGTTGCAAAGAGTTGGACATGAGTATATATATATGTTGCTTGGACAATCAGAGAAAGTTATCTGCATAAAACTCACCAAAAAAATCTTCACTCAAAATTTCACAATGCATTATTTTTGAAAATTTTATGTTTATTATATACACAAAGTCTGGAAAAAAACCTAATGAAGCAAAATGTGAATGATGATAACAATCATAAGTTGTATAATGAACCGTGATCAATTTAAGCTTTAACAACTTTGCTCAGTGATGTTAATTGTATTATTCTCTAAAAATGTATTGATATGGCTCTGATCAATAATGTTTGGGTTACAAAAGACATATTAATACATCTCTCATCAATAATGTGTTTGTATGTGCCACTGCTGACCTGTGGATAGGATAATGCCCAGTGTGACCAAATGAATTGAAAAGTGGCAAACTGAACGATTACAGAGTCAGTTGTCTGCTTCTTTTTACGTTTCTGTGGTATGAAAAGTGAAAGTGTTAGTCACTCAGTCTTGTCTGACTCTTTGCAACCCCTTGGACTATAGACTGCCAGGCTCTTCTGTCCATGAGATTTCCCAGGCAAGAATATGGGAGCATGTAGCCATTCCCTTCTCCAGGGGATCTTCCTAACCCAGGAATCGAACCCAGGTCTCCTGCATTACAGACAGATTCTTTACCATCTGGGCCAAAAGAGAAGCCCTTCTGTGGTGTGGTATGTTAATTTTCCAAATGCAGTACCTGGTTGTTTGCAAAGGGGCACATCATATTTCATTACTGAATGCTTTCTGTGATTACCATGCCTAGATTTCAACAGTATGTTACTGCCAGACTGAGACCAAATATCTGAAAAGTGAGTATGCCCCTTGGAAGTACTCAAGACATAACAGATCAATATATTTGGAAGGACATGTTAAAATCAGTATGTAATTTGTGTGAAATGACTGTGGACACTCATAGGTGATACCTATTGATCCTTGCTGTTATTGATCACATATTGCTGTCAGGGGAAAAACAACTGTGCACACACTTTGAAACTGTGTATATTTATTTACATGTATTGTAAAATATTGAAGAATATTGGTAAAATTAGTAAAACATTAAATATTAGTACAATTATGGTTTTTTAATAATAAAAAAATAGTTTCTGATGTACTTTTCTTACATATTCTCTGGGATGAATGCCTCCCACTCTTGGGTCCACTGGCCTAATCATGGGCCATGACTTGTGTCAAAAGCAAAACTCTCCTCACCGTCACTGATTAATCTTCTGTCAATATCCTTTGAAGGACAGATTGGTTTGGATGTTGGTCTCTCTCCTTAAAAAACAGGGAGAACTCTCTCTGGTCTCTGGAATGCTCTACTGTTTTGTTGTCGTTGTTGCTGAGTGCAGTTATTAATATTACAGACTTAATTTTCTTCATACCCTCCTGCCGGATATAATAGCCATTGCTTTCTTTTCTTAAATCGAAGGAGGCTTGGTTTCCTTTTCTTTGTTTCTTTTTTTTTAATTTATTTATTTATTTATTTATTTTTTAAATTAAATTTTAAAATCTTTAATTCTTACATGTGTTCCCAAACATGAAACCCCCTCCCACCTCCCTCCCCATAACATCTCTGTGGGTCATCCCCATGCACCAGCCCCAAGCATGCTGTATCCTGCGTCAGACATAGACTGGCAATTCAATTCTTACATGATAGTATACATGATAGAATGCCATTCTCCCAAATCATCCCGCCCTCTCCCTCTCTCTCTGAGTCCAAAAGTCCGTTATACACAGCTGTGTCTTTTTTCCTGTCTTGCATACAGGGTCGTCATTGCCATCTTTCTAAATTCCATATATATGTGTTAGTATACTGTATTGGTGTTTTTCTTTCTGGCTTACTTCACTCTGTATAATCGGCTCCATCCTTTTCTTTGTTTCAATTGATAAATGGTTGATTTATAATACTGTATAAGTTTCAGGGGTTGGTTTTTCCAGTATGACACTAGGCAAAGTTTTTATAGTCTATCCATCGTTCAGATATACTGCCACTGGAGGATGTTCAGCTCACACTTTGTCATACTTATAATTTATGTAGAGAAATCTGACTTTCAGAATAAGAACGCCTTATATTGAAGAGATTAGTTGAAAGACACATACGTATTTCTCCCACTGTTTATAAAATTTATTCTAATAAATATGATTAGCTTCATTAAAGAAACAGAGGAGTATAAAGGCCAACTTTTTTATTGAATTGTACTGTAAGTTGCCAGTGGGGACGTTTGGAATAGCAATTGTCATTTGCTCAATGAATTGATTTTCCAGTTATGTTCTTTTAAAATTAAGAGAAAAAGTCATATTCTTTACCTCATAGCATTAGAATTATTACTTTATGTGCAGATTGTCTGAATAGTTGCCACCAAACTGAAAATTTCCTTTTTCCATGAGCTTTTGGAAGTGGGTCTTGCCATTTCAAGTAGAGGAAGAGAAGAATAAGCAAAGCTTCCTTCATGGGAGGCCAGGTCTGTTCTTGGCTCTGTCTCTTGTTAGTGTGTGATCTCCAGCAGGTCACCAAACTCTCTAGTATGGCTGTAGTTGTATCCATTGAATAGACACAGTAATTCCCGTTCCCTTACCCATTTTCAGGAGGTGCCTTCGCTCTGTAGGAAGATGCATGGAAATGACTGTAGAAGTGAAGGGGTTTTACTATACAAAATGGCTCACTTGTGAAGAATCACTATGCAAATTAATTTCACGTTTTAAAGCAGAATGTTATTTATTTGACTGCTCGGGGTCTTTGTTGCTGCATGCGCTTTTCTCTGGTTTCCGTGAGAGGGGGACACTCTCTGGTTGTGGTGCATGAGCTTCTCATTGCAGTGGCGTCTCTTTTGGAGCACAGACTCTAGAGTGCTCGGGTTTCAGAAGCTGCAGCACGTGGGCTCAGTAGTTGTGGTTCCCAGGCTCTAGAGCGCAGGCTCAGTAGTTGTGGCACAAGGCCTTAGTGGCCCAGAAGGAATGTGGGATCTTCCCGGATCAGGGATGGAACACACGTCTCCTGCACTGGCAGGTGGATTCTTTACCATGGAGCCACCAGGGAAGCCCAAATTGCACATTTTAAAGGTTCATTTTCTTTATCTATTATATTATCTAGCCATATTTCCAAATGAGTGTTATTTTCAAATAAGAGATTTATAGAAAAATTGTGAAGATAGTAGAGCGTCCTTGCATCCCACATTCAGTTTCCCCTTTTATCAACATTTGTGATTAGTAATTTTTACATATTTTTAATCACTAAAATTAATATTCTGTATCTTCAAGGTCCAAAAAATGGGGGATGCCCTGCTTCCTTTTCTGTGATCTCACTTTGATGGGAAACAGTGTATTTGTTGTAAGTAACAGTGTTTTTACTTATGGCATGTTTTGGCTCCAAACAACAGAAAAGACTAGCTCAACTGGCTTAAAGAGTAAAGAAAATTTATTAGCTGAGATAACAGGAGATGTGGCAGTTTCAAGATATATACAGGGACTCAGTGACATCATCAGAATCAGGTTTTTTCCATTTTTCTGCCTCCTCATCCTCAGGGAGT
The DNA here is from genome assembly GCF_032405125.1 of Capricornis sumatraensis. NCBI lineage: Eukaryota > Metazoa > Chordata > Mammalia > Artiodactyla > Bovidae > Capricornis > Capricornis sumatraensis. The sequence goes on from NC_091070.1 coordinate 70,168,336, forward strand.
TTGCTTGTCTGCAATCTAGCATTACCCCTGGTTGCCAGATGGCCATAGCTATGCATCCCATCCAGATACAACCAGCAGAAGAGGGACCATTTCTTTCTTTGTGGTTTTGGATCAGCAAGGCAGGCCTCTTCCAGAAGCCCTTCAGCAGACCTTCTCTCAACTGTTTTTGGTCCAAATGCATTGTATGCCTATGCCTACACCAGTCACTGGTAAGAGAAGGGAGGTGCCATGAGTGGCTTAGAGCAATCATGATGTGCCTCTAGGGGTTGGGGCTGAGATTCTCTTCCTTTGAGAAAGTATACAGCCATCTAGGGGACAGTGGACATCTGAGCAAAAGTAATGCTGGGATAGAAAGGAGGTGTGGTGGTGGTTGTGGTGATTGGCTGGTGGGTAGGCAATTAACAAAGGCAACTACAACAGATAATACTATACTTGCATTATAAAAGTGAGTGGAAGAAATTTAAATAATAAAATAATGAACACTTACTATTTATGACAAACCAGGTGTTATTCTAAGATAGAAATGGGATTCTGTAAATAATATCATCAAGACCTTTTCTAACATGCTTTGAAATAATGAAAATTTGAGGCCTTAAAAACTTGCAAAGCTGGATATTTCACAGATTCTGGGACAATATATGCCAGATAAATATTTGTTGAGTTATGTTACATGAATATTTTGTCCAAATATGAAATAAGATGTAATTTTTGCTTCTTTTGCTTGAATATAATTTATTCTTCTAAATTTTGACATTAAACATATACATATTTCAAGTATAGCTAATATTATTTGTATATTAATATTTTATAAATAATGAATTCAGTTCAGTTCAGTTTTAATTGCTCAGTCGTGTCCGACTCTTTGCGACCCCATGGACTGCAGCACGCCTTCCTCGTCCATCACCAACTCCCAGAATCTACTCAAACTCGTATCAGTTGAGTCGGTGATGCCATCCATCCAACCATTTCATCCTCGGTCGTCCCTTGCCCTCCCATCTTCAATCTTTCCAACATCAGGGTCTTTTCCAAGGAGTCAGTTCTTTGCATCAGGTGGTCAAAGTATTCGAGTTTCAGCTTCAACATCAGTCCTTCCAATGAATATTCAGGACTGATTTCCTTTAGGAAGGACTGGTTGGATCTCCTTGCTTTCCAAGGGACTCTCAAGAGTCTTCTCACAGTTCAAAACCATCAATTCTTCAGTGCTCAGCTTTCTTCATAGTCCAACTCTCACATCTGTATATAACTACTGGAAAAACCATAGCTTTGACTAGATGGACCTTTGTTGGCAAAGTAATGTCTCTGTTCTGTCTAGGTTGGTCATAACTTTTCTCCTTTGCTTTTTGTTTTTCTTCTTTTCTGAACTATTTGTAAGGCCTCCTCAGACAGCCATTTTGCTCTTTTGCATTTCTTTTTCTTGGGGTGGTCTTGATCCCTGTCTCCTGTACAATGTCACGAACCTCTGGTCCATAGTTCATCAGGCATTGTATCAGATCTGGTCCCTTAAATCTATTTCACACTTCCACTGTATAATCGTAAGGGATTTGATTTAGGTCATACCTGAATGGTCTAGTGGTTTTCCCCACTTTCTTCAATTTAAGAGCACGGCCCCGCCCATCAGAACAAGACCCAGTTTCCCCCTTAGTCAGTCTCTCCCATCAGGAAGCTTCCATAAGCCTCTTACCCTTCTCCATCAGAGGGCAGACAGACTGAAAACCACAATCACAGAAAACTAACCAATCTGATCACATGGACAACAGCCTTGTGTAACTCAATGAAACTATGAGCCACGCTGTGTAGGGCCACGCAAGATGGACGGGTCATGGTGGAGAGTTCTGACAAAATGTGTTCCACTGGAGAAGGGAAATTGAATATTGAAATAGCTCGACTAAAATAATAAATTGAATCAGGAAAAGGCTTCACCCATACACTGTCAAAACATTTCCAACATTTGAAGAACAAATGGATTTGAAATTAACTATTTTAAAATCTTTACATTTATTTGCTTTTGTTGTTTATTGAGGTATAATTTACACAGTCCGCTCTTTTTTGGTGCAGGTCTATGAATTTTGAAAAATGTATATAGTGTGCAACCATCAGTACTTGTTACATTCTCAAGTTCTCTCATGTCCCTTTGTAGTTAATGTCCTCCCCTCTAATCCCTGGCAATCATTGCTTTGATTCCTGTCCCTATAGATTTGACTTTTCCAGAATATTCTAAAAATGGAATATATTGTATATAGTCTTTTAAGTCTGGCTTCTTTCACTTGGCACTACTCTTTTGAAAATTCTTTATGTGTGGTGAGTATCTGTTGTTGGTGCCTTTATATTGCTGCTTAGTTGGCCTGTGTACACAGTGGTCCATCCATGCAATGGGATACTAATCAACAATAAAAAGGAACATTTGGTTTGTTGCTAGCTTTTGGCAATTATAAATAACATTACTAAAACTGTTTGTGGAGAGGTTTTTATGAAAACCCTTCATTTCTCTTGAGTAAATTGCTGGGTTATTTGCTACTTATTTAATGTTTTAAGAAACTGCCAAATTGTTCAATCAACTGGCTATACCATTTTGCATAATAGAGTTTCAGTTGCTCCACATCTTCCCTTAACATTTGGTAATGTCAATTTTTTAATGTGAGCTATTGTCATAGTTGTATAGTGGTATCTTATTGTGCTGTCATTTGTATTTACTAATGATTAATGATGTGGAATATCTTTTCATGTGTTCACATGGCATATTTCTTCACTGGTTAAATGACTGTTCAAATCTTTTCCCAATTATTTTTTGAGTTGACTTTTATTATTATTTAGTTTTCAGTTTTAGAAATATTCTAAATACAAGTTTTTATTATATGTTATTGTTGTTCAGTCTCTAAGTCCTGTTTAACTTTGCCACCCCATGGACTGTAGCACACCAGGCTTCCCTGTCCTTCACTATCTCCTAGAGTTTGCTCAGATTCATACCCATTGAGTCAGTGACGCTATCTAACCATCTCACCCTCTGATGCCCTTTTCTCCTTTTGCCTTCCATCGGTCCCAGCATCAGAATCTTTTTCCAATGAGTCAGCTCTTCACATCACATGGCCAAAGTATTGGAGCTTCAGCTTCAGCACCAGTCTTTCCAATGATCTGACTTCAATGAGTTGCAAACCTAGATCAATTTTAGGTGACAATCAGATCAAGCCATTTCAGGACAGTTCGTATCAGTCTTCATGTTTTCAATAAGATGTGCTGTCAGATTGAGGGCAATGCAAATTCATCTGAAATTTTCAAATTCAGTTAATAAAGGTGTCTAGATTATCTTTAGACCACACAACCTGTGTTTGCTAAAATGAGCCCGTTGCTCAGTCGTGTCTGACATTTTGTGACCCCATGGACTGCAGCCCATCAGGCTCCTATGTCCATGGGATTATCCAGGCAAGAATACTGGAGTGGGTTGTCATTTCCTACTCCAGGGGATCTTCCCAATCCAGGGAATGAACCCTGGTCTCCTGCACTGCAGGTGGATTCTAAGTAAACAAAAAACTTCTACAAGAAACACAGCTCAACTGGTTAATTCCTCTGTTTACGGACACAGGAGCACTTCTTTACCTAGCAGGGGTGTTGTGAAGCACAGTTAACTATTTGCAAAATGATCCCAAGCTCCCAGATAAAAGGAAACACACTTCCCATGCCCAGTGCTACTGTTACAGTGTCCTCTGCTGCCAAGGAGAATCTGATGCAGAATCTGCCTCAAGCATCTAAGAAGACTGGCATGCGATCGCAGAGGGAAGCCTCCATGCTTGTTCATTTGCTGGGAAACTGTTCAGCTTGCCTGTGATATAATGAGGTCAAAGTTTAAGGATGGGTGCACTGGCCAAAGTCAGGTCTTTTTACAAAACTGCACCCAACAGTGTCAGGAGCATCCATCAGAGAACGAATCCAGGAACTAGTATTCATTTCCCCAAATTCCTTTTTGCTTTGCTGTTTTCAGTTTTTCAAAGATCACATTCAAATAGCATTTTATGCTCTCTTTCACTGAATTAACAATAGCCCGGAGAAGGTATTTCAATCCCCAAAGAAACCTTTTCTATTATGACAAACCTTGGGGGCTCATCTGGAGCACTGCTGATAGGGGCCTTCAATCAGACCTGGGAGCCCTAGCTAGTTCCTGGGCTGTGTTGTCTCCAAAGTTGTATTTATGGCCAAGGCTACGGTCACTATCAAAAGAAACATGGGCTCAGAGTTCCTCTAGAGAAGAGGAATGTTAAGTGAGACACGTGTCTGCGAAAACAATCAACTAAGCATATCCCCACTGCCTCTCCCTTAACTTTAGGAAAAATAGCTTTTTTAAAATGAGTTTTAGGAAAACAATAATAAACCAAGCTATTTACCTTATACTGACGTTCATGTTAACAGAAAACGCACAGTTTTTTAATGGTGCATTTCGTTTATTAGATGGATCCTTCTATGGTAGTGATATTATTAACAACTATATAATGTACAATAAAACTATGAGATATGATACTAGTTTTGTTAGAGCACTGAGGTATGATGTATTACATAATAATCTTATTTAATCCTTACAATAGTCTTATGTGATAGTTATTATGTCAATTTTACAACTGAAGAAATTGAAGCCTTTAGGCTCATTATTTAACTGGGGGAGCAGGGATTCCAGCCTGTCACCAAATTGAGTGGAAGTCACCAGGTTCTACTGGGCACAGTTATAGAATATGATATACTAATCATTACTGGTGATGATCAGAAAAATTCATGAATTACTAGCGGTTTAAACATTATCCTTACAGGAACAGAAGATAGTAAACATAACATCTGTGGATTTTTTTAATGGAAGGAGAAATCAAATGAATATGTAAATCAGCCGGGGAGAAAATAACCTACAACTGTTTCCAAAATGATTTTTAGCAGCAAATCTTTAAGCTACATGGCAATGTATAGAAACTGAATGCTTTCACTGCCGGGACAAGGGTCTAACCACTGGTTGGGGAACTAAGATCCCCCAAGCTACACAGCCAAAAAAACCAAGAACCTGCCATGAAATGATAAGGATTTTAGGTTACTTAAGTGCAAATAAAATGAGAGGTATTTCTGTCAAAGCAACAGCTGATTTCTACTATAGAGATCAGACAGTCAGTAACAGAGCAAAAACGGTAAGGTTCAGACTGTTCGTTCAAAAATATACAATGATCTTTTATTTTGTAAACAGTAAATGTAACTTAGGTATTGGAAGCTCTTTCTGGAATAAATGATTAACATCATGGTGACAATGATGGTAGACAGGATAAGAAGGACGGATTCTAGTCCTGCCTCCAATTAGCTAGCTCTGTCACCTTGGATGAGTCATGTGACCTCTCCCGACTCCAGTTTTCTCACTTGTGCAATGAGGTCTCTGGTCTCTTCCAATTCTAAAATTCTCTGAGTCTATGAGTCAAACTCGTCTCTTCTTTGCTTAATGGCTCAATTTTCCTTTCCGCACACCTCTTAGGGAACCGATTGAAAATGCAATTCAATTCTCACATGGGCTTCTTTGCTCACTCCACGCCTCCAAGCTGCTGCTGCTGTTTTGAACCCCTTTGTCATTGGGAAACACTTTCAAGGATAGTGGGGAAACAAGTAAGATGAAAATAATTTACCGAAAGACTGAGTTTTACATTGACATGCAATGCACTTATGTCCACTTTGCCATCTTTCTTGCTGTTCTGCTTTTTGATTACCCTCTGTTAGGCTGAATTGCTTTTCTTTTCTTTTTTTTTTTTCATTTACCACAAAATGCTTTTTAAAAAATTGTAACTTGGAAAACCAAGATGGATTCTTCTATTCAAATTAGCAAGCAACAAAATATTTTTAGCTTTTTACCTACTAATTTTCTGTGTGCAATGATTGTCATTATTTTAGCTGACAGAATTAATGAGCTGATTCAATTAAAAGGTTTTAGGAACATTATTTATGGCTTAACGGTAGTATGTTAACAAAAACTGCATTACCATGTAAAACATACCCATCTCTTTCACCTTTGAAAATATTTCAACACTTCTCTCTGGAAGCATATTTTAAAACAAATGTAACAAATATATAATGACTACTTTCTAAAAATGCACTGCACTAAGTAGGAAATTGAAATCCAGAAGATATTAAGACCATGAAAGAGAAGGAAGGCCTGTTCTGCAGCTGACCTTGAAACCCCAGCTTGCATTTACTGGGAAAACAAACAATAAAAATAAAAATCTAAGGAGTATGCGAGACCATGTAATAGAAGACAATCCTCAAATCTCAAGATCCTTATGGACAGCCCAAACTGTAGAGACCCAATGTTTCTCTTCAATAATGTCATGTAACTTGTAGGTGTTTACTTTACTGAGAGCAATAATTATCTGTGGCCTTCTAAAGTGTTTATCTTGAGTTTTTAAATCATATTCCTATTGAAATATTTTGCTTATATGAATTGCTAAACAGATCTCAGCCATGGACAGATGTTACTAATATTTCACTTGATGTTATAGAACCAATGAAAAATGTTACTGTTTATTACTCAGGCCCATGAACAAGATTATGAGTTCTGTTCCAAATGCTTAGAATTTCTTTATATTTGCACTAAACATGAACAGTCTAGGGCGGGAATAGAAAATATGTGGCATCTATGTGATCACTACCCACTCCAAAGACTAGTGCCCAGAACTGATCACAGCCTTATTTCCCATTGAACTGGACTCAGCTACAGAACCCATCACAGCCTTATTTCCCATTGAACTGGACTCAGCTTCAGAACCCTTCTCAACAGTAGTGAATGCAGCTACCACAGCATATAGAAAATTATTTGCTGCCCAAAGTCTAGAAGTAAAATATCTTACTAAAAGCCCCACAGGTTTGCCTCTTTCCTTTTTATACTATAATTGTCTTTTCTGAAATTTTCAAATCTTTTGCTTTCATTTTGCCAAGTAATGATTTGTGCACTGTGGCTGAGCCACCCGGGAAGCCCAAGTAATGATTTATTTTCCCCCAAGTGAGCATTTACTGCATATTTCTGAATTCCCCACAACACCTGAGACAGTTCTAAACACACACTTCTTGTTGTTGCTGTTTAGTCACTAAGTCTGACTCTTGCGACCCCATGGACTATAGCCTGCCAAACATACATCAGGGCCCCCATAAATACTCATGTCTTCAAGACCCTCAATGCTAAAAATATAAGATGGAAACATCCCACAGAGCCAAAGAGGATCCAGTCTCAGCGATATCTGTCCTGAGTCTCAGTTCTCTCTGGAGACACTCATGGAAGGAATCACATACCAAAATGGCCCCAGTGATTTAAGTCCTGGGAACCAGCAGAGCACAGAAGAAATGTGAGAATTTCAGCTCCTTCTGTGTCATAAGTCTCCAAAATATGCGGAAACATGCCAAATGTCTCTGGCTTTCAGATGATAACATACTCTGAATTAATGACTAACAGGGAAACACCCCCTGAGCAGTTCACGGACAGTGTCTCTCCCAAGTCAGATCCTGTTGGCCAATGACCAGAGAACCTGTCTCTCCTGAGCCAGCGGACACTTCTATGGCCAGGAACCACTTTGTCACCGGCTCAGCAGTATAAAAGCGAGCAATGGAAAGCACCATTTTTTGCAGTTAATCTAATAATTCCACCAAATATCCCCAAATCTGTGTACAAAACATAGTTGCCTTGACTTGATTTTAGGGGAAACTTCCTTAAATAGAAATGTAAAGATAAAGCTAAGCCTTAATAAGCCTTTTTTTAAAAAAAAGAAACAAAAATTTTAAATGTTTGAGTTAATTTAACAATATATTGGATAAACAATAATGTACAAAGGCTAATTTTAAGGCAAACGCAATGAAAGCACAGGAATTCCTCTTACAACTAAGTGTATATGTGGCTGCTAAGTTGCTTTAGTCATATCCAATTCTTTGTGACCCTATGAATTGTAGCCCACCAGGCTCCTCTGTCCATGGATTCTCCAGGCAAGGATACTGGAGTGGGTAGCAATTTCCTTCTCGAGGGGATCTTCCCAACCCAGGGATCAAACTGTGTCTCCTCCATTGGCAGAGGATTCTTTACCCTCTGAGCCACCAGGGAAGCCTTTACAACTAAGTATGCATCCTCAAAGACTCTGGTGAATGAAACTGCCATATTTCAGATTTTGAGGGTTTCTAAAGTAATTAATTCTCACCAAAGTAATTAATTTATGTCAAAATATATGATGTGTTTCTCTGATTCCAACAAATACACCTAGTTTTCAGCTGAAGAAAATGAAAAAGTTAAAATAAAAAGGCTCCAATTATTCCTTTAATGCAAGTGAGTAAGAGCATATTTAATCTAAGCTTAACAGTCATTCATTTGTGCATTCAACATTTATTGAACACCTGCTCTGCACCAGGAGCTCTGTTAGCTATTGGGTCATAGAGTGGTGAACAAGATAAATATAGTCCCTACTCTATGGAGCTTACAATTGAGTCAGAAAATCTCACCAATGAACAACTAGAGAGAGAAGTACATCAACAATTGAGATAAACGTGGCACAATCAAATAAAAGGTACTTACAACTTTTGGTTTACTTACAAAACTATGGTTTCCTGCAGAGGTCATTAGGATTATATAAATTTTGATTTTTCCCTATAAAAGAAATTTCAGTTAAAAAACAGTCCACTTTATATATACTCAATTGTAATTTCTGACTGTATCTGTGTTGAATATTAAAAATGACACTTTTTTTAAAGAAAAAAGTGCTAGCTATTCTAGAAATACCTTTAACAGGCTGTTTTCAGGGGAATTCATGACTGCTTTAGGTTAATGGTCGGTGGCTTCATGTTCAGGCCTCAATTAAACTCTGAACTTCCATTGTTATTACTTAATTGACTTGGTTATATTTCATGTCAGCATTTCAAAATGACCTTCCTTTTAAAAAATAAAAATTACCTGACAGGGAAGCATTGTGGCAGCCATCCCACACTGTCTTTATGTATGGTTGGGCCCAGCATTTACTCAATTTATCTACCACTAGGGTACTTCTCATCATCCTTGCTTATGACATGAGACAGCTCCAAGTAAATGCAAGTGGTGAGGGAAAAGAGATGAAACATGAAATCTATCTGCTACCATGACTATTATTAAGATGCCAACTAAATCCACTGATATCCACTTTAATTCTAATCAGGGAGTTAGCCTTAAACACCTTGCATATCATGATTAAATGCTGTCAAGTTATGCTTCTTTGAAAGCAGGATTATGTGCACCTTTTCCTTCCATTACAAGTGCCTCCAAAGGTTTAGTTGTGCCAGTTAACTAGATGGAAACGTAAATCCCCTTTACTTGTACATGAGACAACAATAAGAACAAGTTGGATTGCTTTAACTAATGAGTGGGATTTTATATAAAGTAGGTATGACGCCAAGATGGAACTCTGCTAGACTGACTGAAGCAAATTAAAGCATCAAATGAGTCTTTCCCCTCCCCCTGCATTGTGGAAAAGTTTTAAAAGTCTGTTTGAAGTACTTTGATCAAGCTTTGAAATCATTTTAGTGGATGACTATTGTATGAAAACCGTAATTTATAGTTCTTGACCTAAGCAGCTCTTTGTCTCACAGCCATGTTCAAAACAATAGCAGGAAAGTGAAAAACACAAGGGGAACGCAAGCTGTTCTGGTTATTATTTAATTCATAATTCCATCTTCCTTAATCTTTGCAATCCAGGCATGTTCTTAATAAAACATCTTCAGACCATTTTTACTATATATAGGAAGGTTAGTTTGGCATAATACAATTAGAGGGTCTGAACTCTGTCACTGGGACCTTTCCTTAACCTGAGGGTGACCTACCAGGCAGGTCCAGAGAGGATCTCGCTATAAATGGTGACAGTGCAGGCAAACTCCTATTGTTTGCCTTTTAATTTCCTCTCTAGTTAAGCTGGCTTTGTTCCTTGACCTTAATTGAGAAGGTGCCAGCTGGGAGATTTTCACCTCCCATCCTATTCACAAAATAGTTATAGTTAGGAGGCAATTTGCTCCCAGCAGATCACACAGAAAATGGCACGCTTCCTCCAAGATGAACGAGCTAGGCTGTGATTCTCTAATTGAATCACAGAGACATTTTACTATTTTAATTAGTAATTTTAATCAGCTAAACATCACCATTCAGCCTGAAAATATCAGTAAACCTCACATGTTCTTTGGACTCTTTTTGCCAAAATAGTTACGGACAGACTAACCCTCAGGCTCTCTTTGACCCTGTAAATATCTTAGTTCAGGTTTTACGATCTTCAGGTGCCACAGATGCCTGTGAACACTGGGTACACAGAGGAGCCTTAGGTGTGCTTTTCCCCAGAGGGTTTAGGCCCATTGCTCTTCCCCAACCTGGACTCTGAAAATACAAGGATCAGGATTCAGATGGGCTGCATTTCAGTCCTGGGATCAATTCCCAGAGAGACAAAGAACCAATGGATAGTGTTGTTGTTGATGCTCAGTCGCTCAGTCATGTCTGACTTTTGCGACCCCGTGAATCGCAGCACGCCAACCTTCCCTGTCCTTCATTATCTCCCAGAGTTTGCTCAAACTAACGCCTATTGAGTCACTGATGCCATCCAGCCTCTCATCCTCTGTTGTCCCCTTCTCTCCTGCCCTCAATCTTTCTAGCATGAGAGTCTTTTTCTATGAGTTGTAGTGAGTAAGTGCCGAATGTGTGTCCACATGGGAAGAAACCGCAAAGGCTGGAGAAGGGGAGATGACAGGGAAGAGGAAGGAAATGGAAGCCAGCATCTGAAAGATTTAATTCAACTGAAACTGTAGGTGTGTAAAGAGGGTGTGTGTGTGTGTGGGGGGTGGCCACTGGTGAGAAAGAGCAGACGTCTCGGGTATCTTGGTTCCAGAGAGGAAAGGAAACACTGGGTGTAGCTCCTCAGGGAGGGGCGAGTGAATTAACTGTTCACTTGGGCGCTGTGCGTTAGTTAGTGAGGTCCAGAGGGGCCCATTTAGTGGATGACCTCATCCAGGGCGCTGAGCAATCCCCTGGTGGCTTTAATGAGTGAGTGCACCCCCTCAAGGACTTGACAACTTATCTTTTTCAAGAGTGGAATTAAGCCTTGCCAATAATGAGCAGCTACACACCTATGCTTAAAGGAAAATGATGTTCCCTGGAGAGCCAGTTTTCTACTCTGCACCCGAGCCTCTCTTTTATATATGATTTAGGAGTGTTTAGAAGAGTTAACAGACACTTTGCCCAACGCAAATTTAAAAAAAAAAGAAGTCTCATTGTTTTTTGTTTGTTTGGGGTAGAAACGGGGTGGGACCAAGTCTTGTGAAGTAGCCAGAAGTACCCAAGCTAGATCAGCTTTGCTCTGAACTCATCCCTCTGAGAGCTTCTAACGAACAGTGTCTCTTGTTTGTTTGTGAGAGCAGACGCTTGGCAGGTCTACATATGCCAGAGAGAACATCATTGAGTTTTATGTTTGTACACACACTCCTGCTTTCTGACTTGGCTTAATTCATCAGCATGGTTTGCAGAGATCTCCATAAAGTAGGATTTGACTTTAACGTTAACGTTCTAATGACGAGAGAAGGAAAAAAAAAGTCACCATATGTCTACTCTTTAGGGGTAATGTTTACACTGTCTAAATTAAAAAAAAAATATAAACAAGTAAACAAACAACACACATAGAAATATTAATAGCACAGATAAGTATTTCTTACATAAAAGGACAAGGAGGATTTCGGTTTCTAATCTAGGAACATCAGTCCCCCCAACACCACTCCTCCAACGTCTACTGAAAAGTAATACACATTATAATCACATTAGTTTTTATGTTGTATAAAGCTTAGTTTTAAATAACTTTGTAACTTTATCATGGTATGTACAGTCTACCGCTGGTTTCTTTCCCACTTTTCAGGGCCAGATTTAAAAATCTCATCCATAAAGAAAAGGTGGTGCCTTTGCCAGAGAACGCTGGTACCTTCTCCTAACATATTATGTCAGGGTGCCAGGTAGGAGCAAGCACCTCTTTCATTTTTTAAATTTATTTTTGCCCCTTCATCATAAATTTGTTTAATGTAAAATAAACAAATCCTTGATGAGGGTTTAACAAGGTTTTCAACATCTGTGCAGATCCATGTAATTTACTCCTAAAGAAGAAAAATCAGTTTAAAGCATGCCATGAAAACTGCTTTTAACAACAGTTTGGTCTAAGAGTGTGCGTGTGTGTATTAAGACAACAGTGGTTCCCAAGTGTGTGTGTGTGGTGTGTATCAAGACAACAGCAGTGGTTCCCAAGTGTGAGTGTGTGTGGTGTGTATTAAAAACAACAGCACTGGTTCCCAATCATTCTGTTTTACTCACAAAACCTGTATGGTGAATTTTACAGTGAAGCACAAGTTTGCCTGATAATACCATACCATTTCATCATCTCCCTCTTTCTTGTTTAACGCAACCTACCACAGAGATAAAATCCATGCCTGAACCCAACATGTTTGTGTTCTTCAAAAGCAAAGGCAATAGGCAGACGTCTGCATACCCTCTTAGGTGCAAAATGAACAAAGTACAGACAGTACAGTTAAGTCTTTTGAAAGAACCAAGCAATGCATATAACTTGAGGGTGTTTGTAAAAGTTACATCTTTACTAATATTTCCAAACTCACTCAATATTATAAAGAATATTATTTTTTGTCATCATGGGGGAAAATTTTATTAAATACATTTTTGGGTATGGATTAATTTTTTACCTTCCTAAAAGATAGGTTTATAATGAATTTATAATGATGTTTTCCTTCAGAATGAAATTTGGTTTGTAGTATAAAAAGCGAATAAATGAAAGTGAACAAATACAAAACTTCTTTTATTTTGCTAACCTGAAAATCGCTCTAGGTTTATTTTTGGTACACTTAATTCATTCAAAGCCGAACTTCCCTAATGCCTAACTTATGGGAGATATAAAGCAGGGCAAAGAATGCACTTTGGAAAAATTTTACTCATAAAAATACCAACTACCATCCATACCTACAGAAAACTAGTTGTGTTTAAAAATAAACTCTTTTCAAGGCTGGCCCCGAGCTTCAGTTATCTGCCCTCAGCCCCCAATCCAAAAGAGAAGCGTGGTTTCCAGACACAACATAACTGATACTTTTAAATGAGATAAGTGGAAAATGTTTTGTGTTCAAACAAGTAATATAAAAAGAAATTCTCATCAAGTATATTTTTTTCAGCTTGGCTTACTGCCATAGACGTCAGGAAACCATAAAGACTGGACAAAGCAAGCGCAGGCTCCCAGCAAGATCAGCCCTTGCAGGTGAGCGAGAAAATCTAGTTGTAGCCTTCACGACTTTGGCTTTGCTAGGACAGTGAGAGGTTATTCCACGACGGTAATGCAATCCTGGGTATCTGTAAGTGTACATGAAGAGAAATGGGGAGGGAGACAGAATGAATTCAGGCTTAGCCAAAAAATAAATAAGAGGGCAATTTGGTAACTGGGCGGAGAATTGAAAAATCACACCTTTCAGTCTCCACATTTTTCCTTTTGTTCAGTATATAAGGAGAAACCATCCGGAAGGAAGAAAGATTATGACTATCTATAAACTAACTGTTTGACAGAGACAGAAATGCTGATAATGAGTGGGTTGTGTCTGTAGTTCTTGGCTGTTCCCATGAGCAAGGGATGAAGGAAAACAGAAACTCTTGGTATGTTTGTCTAAAGAGGTAGTGGTGTGACCACGGGCAGCGAGAGTTCAGCTGAAGTTCAGGGCAGATGTTGCCAGGAGTTTACGCTGCAGGAAAGTAAAATTGCTTCCGGATTCACCTTCTCCTCCCAGATTCTCTTCCAGGATCGTCAGGGTCAAGCAACACTGTGGCACAAGGTGACGATGTCAGTGGGGAAGCAGGCGTGGAGCAGGATGCCCCTCTCCCGGTTACAGTCCAGCTCCTGGATAAACCCGTACCAGTAGATGACTAAGCCTGGCCCAAACCTGCAAAAGCATGAGAAAATAACACACACAGGCAGTATTGACATAATTCCAGAAAAAGGTAATCACTGATGCATGGATAAGATGACTAAATGACTTTACACAGTTTTTGTTTTGGTTGCTATGATTCTGACTGAAAGTAGCTGAAGTTAGACCAAAACGTTTATTTAATGGAAATGTTACCACCTTGGATGGATTTGTTACCTTTTTTTCAAGGAACCTGAACTATTTCACTGCCCTGATTTCCTCTCAGTCAGGTGTTACGCTGACTTAGCTGATGAAGGATAAAACAGAGTTGCAGTAGCACTGAGCTGGGGAGCACCAGGCTTGGGCTTTTAGTCTATTAATGTTCAGGGGCACAGCTGAGCACAGCTTCCCCGGTGGCTCAGCTGGTAAAGAATCTGCCTGCAATGCAAGAGACTGGAGCTTGATCCGGGGGTCAGGAAGATGCCCTGGAAAAGGGAATGGCAACCACTCCAGTATTCTTGCCTGGAGGGTTGCCTCCATGTAGAGGCGCCTGGTGGGTTACAATCCATGGGGTCCCAAAGAGTTGGACATGACTGAGTGATTAACACTTTCACATTCAGAGGCACCCTTTTAAAGGTTAAACTTACCTATTTTCAATTAAGTGGAAAAAACAAGTTTGAAAAGTAATATTGAAAAACGAAATGGCTCAAAGTCGTCTTCTTATAATATACCAGTAGGGCCAGAAGTTCCTTCTGCCCTATTCTTTCTAGTCTAAAAAAAACCAAACAAAACCACACACACACACATATGACAACTGGGATCCTACAGAGAAATCTCTTGACCCTCCTCTCTCTGCACTACAATTTCTTTTAAGCTTGAACATGGCATGAAATTTGGCTGTAGGTTCTTATCACGAAAACAAGGAATAATGCCATGTAGAGTTGAGAAAAAGTCTCGACAGATGCAGGCTTAAAACCTCAGTATTTCTAAATAATGCCTCCGAATTATCTCCAATTTAGTTAGCAGCACACTCAGGAAGTAGTCAGCAGGAAGTTGAGACCTCTAGGTTGGGTTCATAAAGATGTAATCATTATCAATCACCATGCACACAGAGATGTTTTGCACATCAGTTTCACGTTTTTCCTACCAAGAGTACTTAATTAAAGGGCAGCTCTACTTTTGGTGTTGTGTTGCAGGAATTTTACAGTGAAATCATAAATTATGAATGTTGGGTTAGTAAAAGGATGTCTAAAAACAGAACTGCTTTCTGTATTCTGACATTACAGCGGGCTGAATTGAGCTAGGCCAAAAGGCTTTTTCCTTCCATGATTTATTATATGCTGAAGTGTACTTGCCAAAACAAACAGTACAGGATGGGCTGTGAAATACTGTATGCACAGGAACAAGTTCAGTTGGATATCGTGGGATGGTTTATTTGGGGATTCACATCAGGAAGGTAGCCAAGCTGGATGCAAGATTAACTGAAACCTTTGCATCCTCGCTGTGCAGGGACAGAATCCTGAGATGGCAGCTCTCAACAACTGAACATATTCGGGGGATGGGGTGGGGGTCACAGGAGCCATCCAGAATGCAATGCCTTGGAGTACCAGGCCCTGCCAACATTTACCCTCAGGGCTGACTGCACATGCTTTTGTTTCTCAGTATCTCTGAAGAATCTCCTTTGTGGTCAGAAGAATCAGGCACCTAAGGTGGCAGGTATGCACACCTCCCCGCTCTGCTGCCACTCTTCCCCACTGTGCTTACTTGCCCATCAGGTGAAGCTCACACCTAAACAAGGTATTGCTTCCATTGGGGTTTCTTAGTAACTCTCAATCACAAACAACTGTCTGCAATGGATACCACTTGGTTTCTTGATTTCACAAAGAGCTCTGTGACTAGTATCAGATGATCTTGGGTTTGTCAAGACAAGTCTGGCAAAAGCAGGAAGATCTGTGATTCTGAGGGTCATGCCTGAGATGCCTTTAAACCTTCCGGTCAGTAAAGCAGCCCTGAGTCACAGTCTCGAGAAACCTAACTAATGTTAACCTCAACACGTATCTCCTGTTTTATTACGCAGCCATTCTGGAAGCTGTGATGTTCTTTAGAAAGGTGCTCATATTTTTACAAAGGGAGGAAAAAAAAAAAGGCAATCTAACCAGTCATGGGAAAGAACAAAAGAATATATAGAGGTCATAAACAACAAGCCCAGTGTTTTAAAGATTTAATAAAACAAAAACACATATCACCAGCACTGAGAGAGTGAGAGCAGTCTGCTCTTTACCTGAATCATAAGCCAAAGGACACGAGGCATGACGGCTCTTTACGAAAAGGGCAATTTCTAGGCATTAAAATCAGGCTGGGGAACACCTCGATGACCAAGAAAGTAGACTTGTGTTTCACTTGTGAGGCAACAGATGAAATCAGCAACCAGAAACTGTTTTGCAAGATTGTGCCTCTGGATTGCTTTCATGTCCCAGCTATTGTAAACACTGCTGCAATGAACACTGGGGTACACATGTCTCCTTCAGTTCTGGTTTCCTCAGGGTATATGCCCAGCAGTGGGACTGCTGGGTCATAGGGAGTTCTAGTCCCAGTTTTTTAAGGAATCTCCATATTATTCTCCATAGTGGCTGTACCACTTTGTATTCCCACCCACAGTGTAAGAGGGTTCCCTTTTCTCCACACTCTCTCCAGCATTTATTGTCTGTAGACTTTTTGATGATGGCCATTCTGAGTGGTATGAGATGATACCTCATTGTGGTTTTGATCTGCATTTCTCTGATAATGAGTGATGTTGAGCATCTTTTCATCAGCAGATGAATGGACAAGGAAGTTGTGGTACATATACACAATGGAATATTACTCAGCTATAACAAGGAATGCATTTGAGTTAGTTCTAATGAGGTGGATGAACCTGGAGCCTACTATACAGAGTGAAATAAGTCAGAAAGAGAAAGACAAATACTGTATGTTAATGCATATATATAGAATTTAGAAATATGGTACCAATGATCCTGCATGCAGGGCAGCAAAGGAGACACAGACATAAAGAACAGACTTTTGGATGTAGTGGGAGAAGGTGAGGGTGGGATGATTTGAAAGAATAGCACCGAAAGATGTATATTACCATATGTAAAATAGAGGACCGGTGCAAGTTTGATGCACTGAAGCAGGGCACCCGAAGCCAGTGCTCTGGGACAGGGAGGGGGGTTCAGGTTGGGGGTGACACGTGTATACCTGTGGCTGATTCACGCTGATATACAGCAAAACCAATCACAATACTGTAAAGTAATTATCCTCCAATTAAGATAAATACATTAAACAAAAATAAATGGAAGATTGTGAATCTGAATGTTTCATGTAGTGGTTTGCTAGGAGGATTCTCTAAAGGTAGCAACACAGATATTTGAGCTATTTTTAGTATATATGGGAAATGACTCATAATAAGGCTCTACCACCCAAATCTTTGTTCCCTAGCTTCTGGGTGACATTATATTAACTTGGGTAATACCAGCTCTCTTGTGTAACTCAAAAGCTCTGACAGTATATCTTAATTAATCAAAAACAAGGAAATATAACTTCCCTTTGTAAATAGAGATTGGCAGATGAAGGCTTTCAAATTATGTAGTCTTTGAATGACAAAAATAATGGGGACTACAGATGGTGACAAGTTTGGAAATTTAATGAGAAAACAAGATCTGGCCTTGTTCCCAGCACCTTGAGTGCATTTCTGATGTTTCTCCAATAGCTCAGGGTGTAGAGATTATCAGATGCTGGCAAGATAACCTTTCAGCAACTTATCCATTTATGAAGAGGCTGACCATATTAAGCAACCTTGTATGATCAATTCCTTGATTACTGGAACTTACAGAAGGGAGCATGTGGGCTGACAATTTGAAAAACCAAGCAACCTATCTCTAGTGTTGCCATCTGAAAAGGTGTAAAACAGGGAGAGGACCAAGACCTAGGAAATTTTTAGGTCGGGCAAATACATGCTTAGGTACCTAGAGATTTCACCTTTTTTGATGTCTACTGGATAAGAATGAGATCACTGGGAAGGCAAACACAACCTTTGTGACCAATAAAAATCAAAGAGACTATTAACAGAATTTAAAAGAAAATAGAGTCCCTGGAAATGAGCAAATGTGCAAAGCAGAGGGTTGGTCTGCTATTAGGACTGCAGCCCTCCCTACCAGGCTTGAGATACTGGGTAATGGGATGTGTATGGATCTCCGAATTGACTGTGTAAACACATTTCAAGGTTGACTATAATTTGGAAGTTACTATTTCCATGGTCAAATAATATGACCAAAGCCTCCAAATGATTTTAAAAACTACTGTGGAGCACAGCCTGGAATGTGAGTGAGTCTTGAACAAGTAATTTTGCCTGCAAATAAAATACTACCAAATTAGCAAAAATAACAAATACCTCTTGAAAACATGGGAGGTGAAAATCAAAAGCCATGGCAGACCTTGAGGGTATGAAAAATAAAGCTCCTTATAAATAATGACAACCTTATAAATGTGTTTCTCTGGTTTCCTTCCATTTTAGAGTAGTTAGAGAAATTAAGTAGGAGACGAATGAAAACTGGGTACCCTTTTGTAGGTTTTGAGCATATGTATCTCCATATGCTTCACCATTTGTCTCTCTGCTCTACTGTGATCCTTTTGAGGGCAAAGAGCATGTTTCACTTACATTTGTATCCTCTAGACCTAGCACAGTACCTGGTACATGACAGATACCCTTGGAAAAGATGGAGAACACAGTGTTAGTAATAATAGAATCAGACAGCTTTGCACTGGTTACTGGATCAGTGGCCACCTAGACACAGGCAAGATGGAAGGGCTCAGCCATTGCCATGGTTTGGTAATTTTATGAGTGACCAGGAAGGGCACCCCAATAGCATACTTACAGATCACAGTGCTAGTCATAATAACAGTTACAACATTAATTATTAATAATTTCATAGCACTGACTATGTGACAGACACTGTTCTAGGCACTTCACATGTGTGGATCCATTTAATTCTCAGATCAGCTCCATGAGGGAGGAAGTTATTGTCCACAATTTACAAAAAAAGAAACTGAGGTACATAGAAATTTAAGTATCTTGCCAGAGGTCGTGTAGCTAAAAAGTAGAGGAATCTGCTTTGGAAGCCAGGATTGGCTGGAGGGTCTGTGATTGTCTTGCTATGATGTAGTGATCAGTCTACTAAATATGGTAACACAGTATTAGACTTCAACCAGAAAAAGAGCAGAGATGCTCTATGCACTGGTCAGACCACACCTAGATTGCTGTGGAGGGTTCTGGTGTCATATTTTAAGGTGAATATCTCTAGTCTGGAACTGATCTGGAGGAGAACTCTAGGATGAGTGAGGAAGCATTAGAATAACAAAGCACATACGACTTGGAAATGGACACTTACAGTGGTAATATGCTCACTCACGACCTTTGGATTTTTACAGTGCTCCCGGGAGAAGGAACTGGATTCCTGGTGTAGCTCTTGAGCACAGATGTAGGGCAATGTTTGAAAGTAACCAAGAATCAGATTTTGATTCAACATGAAGAACAATCACTGAGTGAGTTTGGAAGTAGATCTTTCCTCAGTCAAACCTCCAGAGGAGACCACAGACCCTGGGGCAATGTCTCGAGTGCAGCCCGTGAGAGCAGGCAAAGAGGGTGACTCGGGAAAGCTGCGCCCATATTCCTGACCCGCCGAAAAAGTCAGATAACAAATGTGCCTTATTTTAAGTCATTTCGTTTGGGGCAGTGTTTTATATAGCAGTAGATAACTAATAGATATACCTGCACCATAGACTTGAGTACTCAAATACCATTCTTCAACATATGCAGTATGGAGAGTCCTGTTGTCTACAGGTTGTCTTTTGTTAGTTAAACTTGAACCTAGACTATACAGCAGAAGGAGTTACCGAATGAGATTATCAGTAAGTAGAAACTCTTTCAGAGAAGGCAATGGCACCCCACTCCAGTACTCTCGCCTGGAAAATCCCATGGACGGAGGAGCCTGGTAGGCTGCAGTCCGTGGGGTCACTAAGAGTTGAACACGACTGAGCGACTTCACTTTCACTTTTCACTTTCATGATTGGACAAGGAAATGGCAGTCCACTCCAGTATTCTTGTCTGGAGATTCCCAGGGACAGAGGAGCCTGTTGGGGTGCCGTCTATGGGGTCGCACAGAGTCGGACACGACTGACGCGACTTAGCAGCAGCAGAAACTCTTTATCAGGGCAAATCTCAGATACAAAGCAACTCTGTCCTAATACGCTAACAGAGCTTTTTGGCTCCTGACTGACTATACCCCAATTCCCCTCCCTGCTGTGTATCTAGGATGCTGGGGTTTCCCAAAGAACTAGAGAAATTATATATAAAATGAAGAATTCTGCATGTTTCTCCCAGTTCTGTGGTTTTGGTGTTAAACTTGGCTATTGGGCTTCTGAAGCTGCAAAGAGAGGGTGGAGACAGGATGTGGGATGTTGGTTATAGGCACAACTCTTTGCCAGTTGAGGTGACTGTTAACAACTAAGGAACAGACATTTTAAAAAATCCAGTTGGGCTAATCCAAGCTTGTTGGGTGTTGGGGCAAATCGATTTTGTCAGTCTCAACAGGTGCTGAGGACAATCCAGGAAAAATAAATGCTGGTTACATTTTGTTCAGTTAAAAAAGGCAGCTCAATCTGTAAGATATTTTTTAAAAAATTGTCAACAAAAATGTTTTTAAAATGGTATTTCAGAGAGTAAACTCTTAAGTTTTTCAGAAAAATGTAGCTATCCTCAGATAATCTCTAAGGTTGTCAGATTATGAATGTTGGACAGAATATGGCACAAATTATACATCAAGTCTTCCACAACTCTCGGAGAAACTCAGAGGCACAGATAGAAAATGTGAGCTCCCAAATTCATGAAGAACTTGCTTATTTCTTTTAAGCTATATAAAAAAATTACTCTCTCTTCCTTGTCATGCCTCTGTGCTATACTATAACACAGGAATTAGGTGGATGGTAGTTTTACTTATGGAGAAAAGAGAAGACTACTAACTTTCTATTATTAAGACTTCTGTGAAAGAGAAGAGTGAAAAAGTTGGCTTAAAACTCAACAATCAGAAAGCTAAGATCACAGCATCTGGTCCTATCACTTCATGGCAAACAGATGGGGAAACAATGCAAGCAGTGAGAAACTTTATTTTGGGGGGCTCCAAAATCACTGCAGATGGTGACTGCAGCCATGAAATTAAAAGATGCTTTCTCCTTTGAAGAAAAGCTATGACCAACCTAGACAGCATATTAAAAAGCAGAGACATTCCTTTGCCAACAAAGGTCTGCCTAGTCAAAGCTATGGTTTTTCCAGTAGTCATGTATGGATGTGAGAATTGGACTATAAAGAAAGCTGAGTGCCAAAGAATTAATGCTTTTGAACTGTGGTGTTGGAGGAGACTCTTGAGAGTCCCTTGGACTGCAAGGAGATCCAACCAGTCCATCCTAAAGGAAATCCATCCTGAATATTCATTGGAAGGACTGATGCTGAGGCTGAAACTCCAATACTTTGGCCACCTTCAGATGTGAAGAACTGACTCATTGGAAAAGACCCTGATGCTGGGAAAGACTGAAGGTGGGAGGGGAAGGAGACAACAGAGGATGAGATGGTTGGATGCATTTTCAACTCTATGGACAGAAGTTTGAGTAAACTCTGGGAGTTGGTGATGGACAGGGAAGCCTGGCATGCTGCAGTCCATGGGTTTACAAAGAGTCAGACATGACTGAGTGACTGAACTGACTGACTGACTGAGGTATCCTCTTCAGAGAGGCTGAAATGAAATGTAAATGCAGGAAATGAGAGATTTCCAATCGCATATTAGATATCATTTTGCTAAATTAGCCCCAGTAGCCAACTCCCTGGTTGGCTCCCTACAGCCCATTTAGCTTCTATTTCTCCACAGATTTCAGAGGGCCTGTGATCAGACATGGAGAAGGCAATGGCACCCCACTCCAGTACTCTTGCCTGTAAAATCCCATGGATGGAGGAGCCTAGTGGGCTGCAGTCCATGGGGTCGTGAAGAGTTGGACACGACTGAGCGACTTCACTTTCACTTTTCACTTTCATGCATTGGAGAAGGAAATGGCAACCCACTCCAGTGTTCTTGCCTGGAGAATCCCAGGGACGGAGGAGCCTGGTGGGCTGCCGTCTATGGGGTCGCACAGAGTTGGACACGACTGAAGCGACTTAGCAGCAGCAGTGACCAAACATAACGTCTATAAAGATGTTGTTTAAATACAAATTAAACGATTCTAGTACCTAACAGCAAAGAGGTAACTAACATTTACTGTGTGCTTATTATGTGGCTGGCAGTGTTTCAAGTGCTTTTATGTATACAGGCTAATTTAATATGCACAAGCCAGCCCCTTATGTGAGAAGGAGTAGGCTGTGTGTGCTATGATTATCCCTATTTCACAGATGAAAAAACTGAGGCAAAGAAATGGTCAGAAATGTATCTCATATTTATGGAAATAACTTCGCTTATCAATGGTTTCAGCTCCAAGAAAAAATAACTATGTATTAAAAAAAAATCAACACGCTTTTGTATCTCTTTTGATAATATGAAGGTGAATGGTGGTGGGATTCATATTCAATTGTACAATTTGGGTATCTACATAGAATAAGAGAAAACTCATGACACTGATCATATCCTTCTTTTCTCAATGAGCTGCATTGCTATAATTACATTTAAAAAAGGATTCTAATGCATGAGGGTTCTGCAATATAAATCTGGATCAAGTCAATAAAATAAACAATTTTCATCTGAAGGATGACAAGAGGACTATGGAATGATTTGATGATGTTAGTCAAGTTCTTGGTCATGAGGGTCTTCATCAAACAATAAAAACAAAACCTAGTTGTATTGATTCAAAATCTTTGTTCCCAACCCAAACTTCTTCAATTCATAAGCAAATAGGAAACTCCTCTCCAAAAGAGGAATAGCAGAAAATCTTTTTTTTTTTTTCCCTTTCTTATTTTGAGTTGCTGTGTGGGGTCTGAAGTATCTTCTGAGGATGTGTGCAGGCATGTGGCTGTTGGAAGTCAATTGTTTCACCATCAAAAAGACTTGCATGTGGTTTTTATGAAGAATGCATTCTCAAACACACAGTCCAGGATGAAGGAGAAATATAAAACATCTTGTAATTGTTTTAAAATAAACTCTTACACTGTTTATTTAGTTTTAATCTGTGTGTTGTAGATTGGTTATGCACTTGTTAATCACTGTTGTATGTATCTCCAGACAGAGTTGTAAATAACTTTTCAGTCCAAGTGAAATATGCTTGCACATGTTTATATGCAAAGTATGTGTGTATTTATGCCTGTGTATAAATATGTGTACAATAATAATAGATTAGTGATCATGTAATACAGCGTCTTAAGGTTCTGGCACTACGGTCAATTTCACATACAAAGCAAATATTCTTTTTTTGGTAATATCTAGAGATGAAGTAAAAATATAAATTGATTGTTTCATTTGCTTTTTTTGGCTTGGCAACTCTGTTTGCAAACTGAAATGACTAAAGAAATAGAATCCTAGTTACAAATATTCTTGCTGGGTTTATGGATCTTCATGATTAAAAATGCAAGTCTATATCTTTGTAACATCAACTTACTGTCTATAATCTTAAAAATAAAAAAGGAGACTATGTGAGAAATACTGATTCACTTTTGGCTTTTATGCCACATAGAAAGTAAACAGATAATATATTATTTTGAAGAAAATTTAAAATGTATATAAATACACAACCACAACCACCTGAAATTCTCCTTGCTGTTTATATAACTCAGCATTTTCATGTCTATATTAAATTGCCTGGAAAAGTGCTTAACTTCCACTTCACTTTGTCCTGTGTTGGGTATTCTTAGATGCTATACTAACAGTCTTTCTTGCCTATAGGAAATCTCTCCTCAAAAGAGAAAAATTGAGGTAGGTGGGAGAGAAAATAAAAGCAGAAGCTTTTTTATATTTAATCCATTGTTTTTAATATCTGTTTCCTTGGAGAAACACTACTTCCTGGCTCTCTGCATTTGCCTATTAAGAATTTAATGTAAGCCTGCATATATTTAAGTGTAAAAATAAGTTATCAATTGAGTAATATAATAATAATAATTGAATAAATAAGATGCCAAAAGATCACAGTGCAAGAATAATTAGAACAATAACATGATGTTCTAGAAGTCTTCATAGACAAGGCAAGTTCTCAGCTATGCTGCATTTATTCATATAATGGCCTTTTAATTTTCTCCATTAAACCCATTTTTTTGAGAGAAGAATGAAGATTGGGACTAGAGGTTCTGAGAGATAGAGAGGGATGGCAGAATCAGAAGTATATTGAGATTATTTTATTGTGAAACTAGAGAATGAGCTTAAGTATGCTAGCCCTGTTTTTTTGTTTCAAATGAGGATGTATGAAGTGGATAGTACAATGTTTCTCCTTTTTTCTCCAATGGGATGGAAAGAAAAGAGAAACACCAAATGCAGTGAAAGAAACCAAACAATAAAAAAATCACAAAGTACCCAAGGTCATATTTGCTTTGAAAATACTTAAGTAGTAAGAGTGACAGGACACTTCAGGGGACCTTGGGTGCAAATCATATCTCTCTCTCTAGAATTTATACCCCAGCCTTCTACCAAAAGTTGGGGTAGCTTACAAAATTGGTCGTGTGAATTATTACATGTTTTCTCAGTTATTTCCCCAGGGAACCATGCCAAAGGCAAACCCATCATTTCAGCTGATTTAGGGTTTGATGTCAGAGAATTTATAATTGACACGACAACCATAATGGAAAGCGATCATCATGCTGGCAACACATGGGGCTGACGGTGCAACAGTCCATTTCGGTATTTGCCAGTGAGTCAACCATGGACTTGCTCTCATAAACGTTGAGGGTATTTCTGAACTTTTTATTACCAACTTCCTGAATACTAGAAATCAGAAATTATAAAACAGAAACTGTTTTTATCACAAAAATCTTGCCAATTTTTTGCACATAGTCTTTTATTATTAGGTAGAAGGGGAGGGGGCCTCTGTTTCCTCAGCTCAGTTCATGGAAGATCACAGGGTAACCCAGAGTTCAGTCAGACGTTTATCTCAAGACACAAAGAGATTTATGGGTTCTGGATATATATACGTCTGCTTAAAATAAAAAAAATTATTGGAATTTTCATCCTTGGCAAAGTCAAGTAACTAAAGGATTAAGGCTGATACATGTTTGCCCTATAAATCTATCATTAACCAAATGTGACACAATGCTTCAGGTATGTCAGATCTCAACTTGCTCTAAATGTGTAGTTAAAATTTTCTTTTACTCATGATAAATCCTTCATGATAAGGAAAGTCTCTCTGGCTAAATCATCACAGTCCTCAAAAGCAAACTTCTCAATTTTATAGATTCATAAAGGCAAATGCTGGAAAGAGGAGAAAAAAGAAATGAGAAGGTAGAACCATCCATGTCATTAGGAAAAATGGCCTGGTAAAGAGAAACAAACAAACAAAAAATATCTCAGAAAAAAAAAAAAAAGAATAATCTAGCCTGGCAGTTATTAAACAAACACTTTTTAGAATACAAAGTTCCGTGAGAACAGCTTGTATTTCAGAGGCACGCGGGAGTCAACCAATGAATATTGGGTGAGTGGATACATGAATACATGAACGAAAATACGACAGGGCCGCTGCCTCAGGAGAAGCTGTGGACGCTACCACAGCAGAGGCATCGCTTTGCTGACAAAGGTCCATATAGTCAAGGCTATGGTTTTTCCAGTAGTCAGGTAAGGATGTGAGAGTTGGACCATAAAGAGGGCTGAGCACTAAAGAACTGATGCTTACAAACTGAAGTGCTGGAGAAGACTCTTGAGAGTCCCTTGGACAGCAAGGAGATCCAACTAGTCAATCCTAAAGGAAATTAACCCTGAATATTTTTGGAAGGACTGATGCTGAAGCTGAAGCTCCAATACTTTGGCCACCTCCTGCGAAGAGTTGACTCACTGGAAAAGACCCTGATTCTGGGAAAGACTGAGGGCAGGAGAAGACGGGGGCAACAGAGAATGAGATGGTTGGATGGCATCATCAAATGAATGGATATGAATTTGAGAAAACTCAGGGAGATAACAAATGACAGGGAAGCCTGGCATGTTACAGTCCATGGGGTCACAAAGAGTCGGACACAACTGAATAACAACATTTGGGGGGAAAAATCTTTTGCTGATACTCTCCACCATGTAGGGAAGAAAAATCATTTTTAAACATGAGAAAATGAGCCTTAAAAACATGCCTGAGTTGCACATTCTGAAGAGCTAGCTCCCAGAGGGGCTGTTAGGAATCCCTGCTTTCCAGGTTGCTATGGAGGAGATGATGCTGTGGCTTAAAACCTGGTAGAAAACAGAAGTACCATTCCCTGGAAGGGCCACTCCTGGTGGTTGAGGTGGTGACTGTAAGGTGGGTGGGAACTGACTGCTAAGAAAAACTAAGCACCTGGGAACCAATCGCTGCACACAGGTGGCTCTCTTGAAATACAATCAATTCAGGTAGGCTTTTGTTTACAGTAGCTTTTATCTAGAAGATAAGGTTGTAAAAACATCAATCAAAATGAAGTACTACTGTTCCTGGCCATATCTCAGCAGGTTCATCTGTTTTATTTCTTCCTCCCTTTCCAAATACCTTAAGGTGTTTAAGATGAGTGAAGAGATTTCAAACTATGAAAGTGAACTGTATTTGTGTAGGACATGTTGGTTTGCACTCTGCGAACCACACGTGCCATCGATACGGTGCCTGTAGCATTCTCAGGCCCAGGTGGAGTCTGTATTCCTATTGCTTTACTTTCTAATAATACGTAAACTTTAAAAAATGATCTTTACACATTTGCAACAGTGCTTCTTTAAGAAAAACAAGGATCTGGTGGCTTCTATACACTGGGTTAAGGCTTTTAGTTTATTTCTACCCTTCCCCCCAAAAAAGGTACAAGAAAATAGCAAATTAGAAATAGAATATTGAGCTTGGGAAACAAAGAATGCATTTTATGGTTAAACTGAACTTAGAAGGTCAACTGTATAGTTAACAACATTTTAAATTTAAGCCCATAAAGATCCTATTTGATTTTATTTTTAACTGCATTACTAATTTAACACCAGATCCATACAATGAAGCACCGAGGCAGGGACGTTTCCAAGTGATAAGGGCAACTGTGTTGAGGGAGTGAAAAGGCACGCTGGCCCAACTCCAGAAGACAGTCACCAACAGGGCGGTGAGGTGGGCAGGAGACACCTGACTGCCCAGAGCAGACAGACGCACGGGAGGCAAGTTGAACTGATGTCACCTGGAAATAGATCTTAAATCTAGACACAGCCAGCAGGCTCCCCTGGGCTGGATGCCGGTTGTGCTGAAGGTCTGCATGGTGGAAAATATCTTATCTGTCCTTCTGAAGGTTTTGAGTCATTCTTCAGGGCTGGGCTTTGTGAATCATTCTTCTGACTGATCCCCTTTTAAATACATCTAGAGGAAGGCATTCTAGTAAACGTGAGGCCCAATGTACCCATTTCAGATTCAAGTCTCCTGGATTCAAAGAATACCTGATACCATCCTTGTCTTCCAGGGGCTTTTAGGAGTAAGGCGGACAAGTAGGTTAAAAGGCAGTGGTGTTGGAGAAGACCCTTTAGAGTCACTTGGACTGCAAGGAGATCAAACCAGTCAATCCTAAAGGAAATCAGTCCTGAATATTCATTGGAAGGACTGATGTCGAAGCTCCAATACTTTGGCCACCTGATGCGAAGAGCTGACTGATTAGAAAAGACCCTGATGCTGGGAAAGATTGAGGGCAGGAGAAGGGGATGACAGAGGATGAGATGGTTGGATGGCATCCCTGACTCAATGGACATGAGTTTGGGCAGACTCTGGGAGATGGTGGAGGGTAGGGAAGCCTGGCGTGCTGCAGTTCATGGAGTTGCAAAGAGTTGGACACGGCTGAGCAACTGAACAGCAACAACAGAGACAGATCTGGAGGACAGACTGCGTGGGAACTGTGCAGAAGGCCCTGCGGTGGCCCTGAGGAGGGGAGGGAAGGCTCGAGCAGAAGTAAGGTGACCTTGGAGTCTTGAGGTCAGGTTTGCTCAGTGGTAAGGCAGGGAGGGTGCTTTTGGTGGAGGGAGAAACACAGACAGGGTGATGAGCAAAAGCCTGGGGGCTTCGGGGGCAGCTCAGAAAAGTTCGGAATCAACAAAGATCATGGGCCTGGCAGAAGACACAGTTGGAAAAGTGGGGTGGGAGTGAGGCCGCTGAGGGCCAAAGGGGTGGTGCACAAGTGGAGGGCCTGTTCCTCCGGATCCACGGAGCAGGCACACCAGCCCTTTGCCCCAGGCTAATCCTCTTTTATGAAACCCAAATACCCGGGGCCATGTTTCTGTATGGAATTTGTGAGCTAAATATTTACTTTGTGTGGGGCCAAAGTATCTACTACAGCTCACTTATTTGGGGGTAAACACATTAGAGAAAAGTATACATTAAAACAAATCTCTCTCCCTCCCCCCATTTCCACTACATACAGAAAAAAGACTGCCATTCAAAAAAAAAAAAACAACACACAGCAAAACCAAGAAACTGAAAGCTATATTGAGGGCTCAGCTTTCCAGTGTCGCTGGGACAAAGTACATGTATATAAACAGTCACAGCCCAGCTCCACGGGGGTCCCTCCAGCTTGTATTCTTTGAGAGGTCTGCGGGCAGGAGGTGAGTGGCCAACAGTTTCCTTAGTGACTTACACAGCAACCTTATTGAACTTAACAGGAGTCATTAGCTACATTTTATGAAGATAAGGACTTCCAGGAGTGAGTTCTACTCTGGTTGTTTTCTGATTAAAGGCAAGACAAGGGAGAGAGAGCTCTGCCAAACCTGCAGTTTTACTTGACAAACTCTGCGGCTCTGAGTTGGCCCCAGGAAGGCCACTAGGACTGGTGCTGTGGTTTGACTCCATTCGAGTTGAAAGCAATCTGTCAGTGTGGAGAGGAGTTACAGAGGTTATTTTAAACATTTAGTTCAGCTTTTGACTGTCTTCTTTTAGAGGCATTCCTGGCTGCAAACTACCTCATCCTGGGTGACATAAGACAAGCTATTGAATGAGGTTAGACTGAGGTCCCCACAGTCAGAGAGCTGGTCCATCCATGTTGCCATTAGCTGATTAATAGGTGTTTATTTTTAGGGCTTGAACTAACAGGCCATGTTAAGGCCAATGCAAGATGATATTTGAAGTAATCTGTGAGTGCCTCATGCTTGCCAAAGACCTTACTTTTTTTGTGTGGTTGTTGATGTAGCTGAAGTCCTTGTCAGACCAGTAACATTTAATGTCAAAGACAGAAAACTCTGCCCCCACTCCATTATAAAGAAGGCCAAGAATAGATCCATTATCACTATTTAAAAAAAATATTTGTTGAAGGAAAAAGGAAGACAAATATGACCTACCCGTTATGGCAGCTGGTTAAGTACAAATTCTCATCCAATAATAAATAATGAAAATGCTTAATATTAGGTCTGACGCCTTGCACAAACAATACCTAGGCTTACCATTTATTTTTCAATATTATGACTGCAGACATATGTCATTATAAAACATAAAATATTTCATTATAAAACTTGTACTTATGGAATTTATTTTGATTTATGAAATTTATGATTTTAAAGGATTCAGAAGCAAAATGAACTGGTTTGTCATTGCCAAAGTCTAAGTTTGAGAGATGTAACAATTACATATTTATTTTTGTTTAATGTTTACCTCCCTTATAGACATATATTCCATAAAAGCAGTGTCCTGTCTACTTTACCATTACTTGGCATCTGGTGGTACAAGGCACGTATGTGCGTATGTGTGTGTGTTCTCTGTCGTGTCTGACCCTTTGCGGCCCCATGGACAATAGCCTGCCAGGCTTCTTCATCCATGGAATTTTCCAGGCAAGAATACTAGAGTGGGTTGCCATTCCCTATTCCAGGGGATCTTCCCGACCCAGGGATTGAACCTGTGTCTCCTGTATCTCTTGCATTGGTCGGCGGATTCTTCACCACTAGTGCTACCTGGGAAGCCCATATGGCACATCGCAGATGTTGAGTAAATATTGGCTGAATTAATGAATGAAAGGTAGAAAAGTTACACAGAGGGTCTTTGCACAGCTATTATGCTTAGATGTAGTCTAGATCTTGAATCTAATGACATACAAAGAATGGGCTCAATAGTTTCAAAAACAGTGCTATTATCAATCTTTGCTTTACTTAAGTCATTTGCCTTGGTAAGCTTTCCTACTTCCCAAAGCAGGACAGCCATTGGTGTTGACTGGCACAATAAAGGGGAAGTGAAAACTACTGTTTTTCACACTTCCTACCTTTTCTTTGAGCAAATCTTTGCTGGGATATTTTTACATGGAAATAAGACAGAAACTTCTCTCTTTAGTTTGGATTCGTCACCTCAGCCTTTGTGGTGCAGAATAGTGCCACACTAGCACTCCTTCCTCACCTTTTATGGGGGAAAAAAAAAAAGTGCTAGTTGCTCAGTTGTGTCTGATTCTTTGCGACCCCATGGACTGTAGCCCACCTCTGTCCATGGAATTCTCCAGGCAAGAATACTGGAGTGGGTAGCCATTCCCTTCTCCAGAGGATCTTCCCAACCCAGGGACTGAACCCAGGTCTCTTGTATTACAGGCAGATTCTTTACCATCTGAGCCTCTAAGGAAGGCCCTCCTTACCTTTTAGGTGGATACAAATCCACCTCTAGCTGTACTTCTGAGTGATAACATCTCTGGGAAGGAGGTATTTAGAATGTAAGACTGGGAAAGATTGCTGGCAACAGTCCTGATTACTGCCAAAGTCTGTGTTTGAGACTGAGAAGCAATGGACAGTTTTATTTGAACTTCACAGAAAGACATGGAAGATCTTAAGAGTCCCAAAGTCCTGTCTGTAAAGCTGTTATGTCCCTAATCACATCAGCTAGGCTCCTAACAGGGACACATATGGCAATTTACCACCACGATTTCCCCAGGGAAGCAACCCCTGTGTTTTCTGTCTATTTTCATGATCTACCCAACACAGATCAATCACTCAGAGATCCTGACACATTGATAACACCCCTCAGGCTTATTTACAGACCAAGCACTGCCTTACAGAAACAGATTACAGTCACCATTTGAAATAATTCTTTGATCTCACCCAAGATTATACACTGGTTCTAGACTGGATCTGTCTCTGGTAGGACTAATAGTCCCCACGTCATAGGCTGTAAACTCTTCACTCTAATACCTACAGGTGGTCAGATACTGCTCTCAAGCTCTCCAGCACAAGATAGGACATGTCAGAAGAAGACGGAAATAACCTTTCCAAGAAAGAAGGATATCACATTTGGGGCATAATTTTAAGAGGAAGCCTAATGTTAGACTCCTAGGGTGAAATACAGACTTTGTTTTAATTTAACTGAGAGATGATTAACAAAAGAGGTTTGTTCTCTGACTGAATCTCACTTATTTGTTAGAATTAATGCCATTCATTCTGCAAGTATATTATACTGTAATATTTTAACAGCAAACGTTCTCATTTTGCCTCTTCATTTTGCTGAGATTTACCACTTACAAATTTCAAACACATACCATGACAAGCAGAAAAGGTCACAGAAGATTTAGATAACCTCAGATATGCAGATGACACCACTCTTACGACAGAAAGAGGAACTAAAGAGCCTCTTGATGAAGGTGAAAG
The DNA here is from genome assembly GCF_032405125.1 of Capricornis sumatraensis. Taxonomy (NCBI): domain Eukaryota; kingdom Metazoa; phylum Chordata; class Mammalia; order Artiodactyla; family Bovidae; genus Capricornis; species Capricornis sumatraensis. The sequence goes on from NC_091070.1 coordinate 70,200,030, forward strand.
AGGAGAGTGAAAAAGCTGGCATAAAACTCAATACTCAAAAAACTAAGATCATGGGATCCAGTCCCATTACCTCATGGCAAATAGATGGGGAAACAATGGAAACAGTGAGACACTTTATTTTCTTGGGCTCCAAAATCACTGCAGATGGTGACTGCAGCCATGAAATTAAAAGATGCTTGCTCCTTGGAAGAAACTACATGACCAACCTAGACAGCATATTAAAAAGCAGAGACATTACTTTTCCAACAAAGGTCCATCTAGTCAAAGCTATGGTTTTTCCAGTGGTCATGTATGGATGTGAGAGTTGGACTGTGAAGAAAGCTGAGTGCCAAAGAATTGAGGCTTTTGAACTGTGGTGTTGGAGAAGACTCTTGAGAGTCCCTTGGACTGCAAGGAGATCCAACCAGTCCATCCTAAAGGAGATTAGTCCTGAATATTCATTGGAAGGACTGATGCTGAAGCTGAAACTTCAATACTTTGGCCACCTGATGTGAAGAACTGACTCATGTGAAAAGACCCTGATGCTGGGAAAGATTGAAGGTTGGAGGAGAAGGGGATGGCAGAGGATGAGATGGTTGGATGGCATCACCAACTCAATGGACTCGAGTTTGAGGAAGCTCCAGGAGTTGATGATGGACAGGGAAGCCTGCTGATCTGCAGTCCATGGGCTCTCAAAGTGCTGGGCATGACTGAGTGACTGAACTGAACTGAAAGTATTGAACATCAGCTCAAGAAAATGGTTTGCAATTTTGTTTGTCGGTAGGGTCAATGTCTTTGGGTAACAGTATATAAACTACCCAAAGTTAAATGATAGTAATTGTTTAAGGCCTTGAGGCACTGGGGACAGTCAGTCTGGAGGATACTTCAGTCTTTTCTTTTTATTTTAGGAAACATGAGGAAAAGCAGATTGTTTTATTTCACTAATCTAGATAAGGCTTAAAGGAGGAGAAATCTTGATTAAAGGAGCAAATAACTAAGCTGTGAAGACATCCCCACCCCCCCACCCCCACCCCCCCGCCCTTTCTTTTTCCAGGCATGAGGAAATAACATCAATTTACATGTACACAGTGCTTTATGCTTTCAATGGGCTTCCCTGGTGGCGCAGAGGTTAAAGCGTCTGCCTCCAATGCGGGAAACCTGGGTTCCATCCCTGGGTCGGGAAGATCCCCTGGAGAAGGAAATGGCAACTCACTCCAGTATTCTTCCCTGGAGAATCCCATGGACGGAGGAGCCTGGTAAGCTACAGTCCACAGGGTTGCAAAGAGTCAGACATGACTGAGCGACTTCATCTTATGCTTTCAAGGAAATGTTGATTAGGAAGATGTATTTAGGGAAGCTGAGTGAGTCCTCAGAAGCTTATTGGAAGACACTGACCTCAGGACTGAGATCTGCTGAATTGGAATCCAGGGATGACAGAGGAAACTTGGAAAGTTCTGTTGAACCATTTTACCCTATGCTCCCCCTTACATATATTACTCTTCCAGCTGGGTTAGAATAAAATGTGAATCTTTACAGTTTACATCTTATCTTGTGTAGAGAGATCAAAGGATTCATTATTATTATTCAGAGAGTATTTAAATGGTATGAATTTGATATGATTGCTAAGCACTATTAAAATACATTTAAGTAATAATTTTGTTTTGAGACTAATTGAGATATTTTACATTCGATGTCATCACTTCTGACAAGCTACTTCTCACGTTGTACACACAGGCAAACCTTCCAATCCTATAAAATGGGATTTTTGTCAGGCATCCTAAAACATCAGAAGGTAACATTAATTTTTATCTGGCAGGGTGTGCTAATTAGAGTTTTAAAAATTAAAACAAATTATGCCTGACTTCAAGCTACTCATTTGGTTTTGTAAAAAATATAATTATCTTAAAAATTTTTTAATTGAAGGATAATTGCTTTACAGAACTTTGTGGTTTTGTTATACATCAACAAGAATTATATTTCTTTTTAAATGTGAGTATTTTACCTTTTAGGTAAGTAAAAATATATTGGCTTTATTCCAATTTTACAACTGTAAGTTGCATAATTCCTATCAAAAAGTATAAACATAATCACCTTCCTATTTAAGAGAAATATCAAATAAATTGTGCACATTACCTGATTTCGGTCTTTGGCTATAATTCCTAGTAGCTATACATTAGGAATGAAATTAAAACACAAGGACTCGTAATATTTTTCATTACAGACAGAAGTCAGTTCTTAAGTGATAAAACTGATTATACTACAATCAAACTCTGATTCAGAATTAATAAAATGCATAAATATGTATATGATCATAATAGTATTATGATTAAGAACATACTAACTTATTTAATATTAATTAACCTAATAGATTTTGGGAAGTTAAATATATTATAATCTTAGGACAGTTCTGGATCTAATGAGAGAGGATATTTAAATAACAAAAGACTGAGTAACTTTAAATGTTATGTACAAGTGATTATAGGGAGGTTAAATGGTAAGGGGCTTAGAAGGTAAAAATATCTAGTATCCTTGCTGATGGAAATGGAAATGTAAGTTCAGAATATGAAAGTATAGTTACTAACTACTGTGCTGTAATTTCTGAAAAGCGACCACAGTTCAGTGGTGTTGAGGGGGAGGCAGAGGAGTGACAGTGAGGGAGATTTCACTAAAGAGTTGAAATTGCTTCTTGGTTTTCAAGGCTGAGAGCAGAAAGTGAGATTGAGAAGGAAGGGTATGGACAGGGCAAGGAGAAGAATACAAGCATTTGTGTCTGGTACAAACGAGCCTCCCTAGGAGTCAGTTTGAAAATCAGTGCAGTAGGCAATTAAAAGAATGGAACTTAAGGAGAAGATCTAAATGGATGGTACAAATTTGGAAGACAGACATGCAGACAAGATTTGGCTAAGCGAGTAAAGAGAGAGAGGGGGTTTGAGGATGGAAATGGGGGACTGAGAATGTCAGGAGCTATGGAGGAAGGGGAACCAGCCAAGAAGGTTGTGCAGACCCTGTTAGAGAGGTGCTAACAGGGTAGAAGGAGAATCAGGAAAGCGTGGGATCAGAAAGTCAAGCGGTGGGCTTAACAGTGTTAAAGAGAGAAAAGTGGTCAGGGTGCTCACCTGTGCTGCGTCTGGTGAGCAGCTGCTGTGTACCAGCTGTTGTCGAAAGACTGCGGAGACGTGGGGAAGTAGGGACCCCAAGTGCAGATGAGAGACAGTGGGAAGAGAACGAGAGCAGGTTAGAGGTAGGGTGGGTGGCAGGTAATGTATGGGTGGCTTATATGAAAAGAAAAAGTAAAAGTTGCTTAGTAGTGTCCCATTCTTTGTGACTGTATCATAGTTTCATGGAATTCTCCAGGCAAGAATACTAGAATGGGTGGCACTGCAGGGAGATTCTTTACCATCTGATCCACGAGGGGAGCCCGAGTGACTTATATACTGGGGTCTAATAGGATCTCCTGGGCTTCCCTGGGGGCTCAGCAGTAAAGAATCCACCTGCAATGCAGGAGGCACAGGAGATGTGGGTTTGATCCCCTGGGACAGGAAGATCACCTGGAGGAGGGCATGGCAACCTACTCTAGTATTCTTGCCTGGAGAATCCCATGGACAGAGGAGCCTGGCAGGCCACAGTCTATGGGGTCACAAAGGGTCAGACATGACTGAAGTGACTGAACACACACATAGGATCTCATACACACAAAACACTGACCTTCTGGGAGCTGTGTCCATAAACCCAACCAGAAGGACACAGACAAGAAGATTTGAATACTGATAGAATAAAAATGAAGGGCTGTTACAATGAGATGATGGGTCCACCGAGGAGGAGTATATCATACACACAGCAGACAAACATCTACATCTTTGAAATGTGTATACGTCTAGCACAATTTCAGAAATACTACAGTTTATAAAAATTATTAAAAAAAAAGATTAGTAGTATTGTTAAGCAGAGTTAGGAGGAGATAAAGAATGTAACCCAATGTGTACCATTCATTCACACAGGACTGAGAACTGAGATTTTAACTAAAGGAATCAAAAGTTACTTTAAAAATATGTATTTCTGGCTTTGTTGCCTCGAACTCAAATTAAAAATGAAGTGAATTTTATATTAAGGACGTGCATGCTAATTTAGAAATATTCCTTCTTTGTTTCTTCTTAATGTTCTCTTACTTGATGAACACTGTCAGAATTTAAACTCTGGAATCTATGGGAAGTTAGGATTAATAAACTGTGTGTGTGTGTATGCTTAGTCCTTCAGTTATATCTGACTCTTTGCAACCCCCTGGACTGTAGCCCGACAGGTTCCTCTGTCCATGGGATTCTCCAGGCAAGAATATTGGAATGGGTTGCCATGTCCTCTGCTAGGAGATCTTCCTGACCCAGGGATCGAACCCAGTCTTCTGCGTCTCCTGCATTGGCAGGCGGATTCTTTACCACTGCGCCAACCTGGGAAGCCCAATAAGCTTTGTATTAGATCAAAATACTTTATAATCCCCATGTCTGGTGTAACTTGTTGATCTCAATTTAATGAAGTTTTACGTAGAATTATTAAAATATTAGCCAATACTATGGAGAAGGCAATGGCACCCCACTCCAGTACTCTTGCCTGGAAACTCCCATGGACAGAGGAGCCTGGTGGGCTGCAGTCCATGGGGTCGCACAGAGTCGGACACGACTGAGTGACTTCACTTTCACTTTTCACTTTCATCCATTGGAGAAGAAAATGGCAACCCACTCCAGTGTTCTTGCCTGGAGAATCCCAGGGAAGGCGGAGCCTGGTGGGCTGCCGTCTTTGGGGTCGCACAGAGTTGGACACGACTGAAGTGACTTAGCAGCAGTAGCAGTAGCCAATACTATAAAAGGTCTTTCGGGTGTTCGTGCAACCACTATGAGCAGTATGGATTCAGCTGTTTATTTGGTATAAAAGTGAGTCAAACTAACAAATGAAGGGTTAAATTAAACTTTGGGAAAGCAGTTTCTCAGTTATAATAAATCCTGGGTTCAAGAATTATTACTGATTCTTTCTGCAAAAAGTATTTGACCTCCTGTGAGGTGCTTGACTTCCAATTAGCTATCTGCACACAGTAATGGGAACAGTTTCATAGAGAAAGTCACAGGAGAGACAGTTATTAAACTACAATGTGCAAAAAGCCCAATCACCAAGTCCAATCACCAGCTCAGGCTATGATCAGTGACTCTTTCTTGAACTAAAGTATATATACGCATGCATATGCGTATCAGTGTCACTTGCACTTATCTGCCTCAGAGGCGTTCTGGGCTAAGTTTCCCCTTCTATAATGGCTGCTCAATTGAGTAATTACTCAATTACTACAATGGGTTAGTAAGTCATGCACTCTCAAAATATTAATGGTCATCCAACTTTTTTTCAGATGAACAACTGAAGCCTAGTTAGTCCAAGCGTATGGCCCGTCAAACTCTTCTCTTTAGTTAACAGCAGGATCCAGAAGAAGATCAGAAAAATTACTAAAATTAGTGGTCATCACTTCCTAGTACCTCTTTTTGGCAAAATTGCTACAGTTATAATTTTGCTATGTTGGGAGCCCAAGTATATGAGAACAGCCTGAGCTGTTCTGTGATTGACTTAACAGGTATTTTCCTTTGGATGGATCAATGACCTGGAACTTGCTCCATGTAATGTTAATCCAGTCTCAGAAATATACAAAGGAAAGAATCACAGAGGCCCCTTTTGGTGAATATGTGCAAGCAAACTAGACTTTACAGGATGGTACTCTGACATCTGGACTCAATCCCATAGATCATTCAGAAAGATAACCCAATCTCCTTACAGTCCAAATAAAACAGCACTTAGCAGTACTTGCTGGTTTCACTTGGGCGGGAAGTCATCCACTTGCAGTACCAAGAAAGAAGCATGGAACTATCTTGAAAATGGTGTCTACAGGAACTCCAGCCTATTTCTACAAGAGTCGCCATGGTGCAACAATTATGTTTATGGGACTGCAGGGAAAAATAGCATAGGGGAGGAGAGATACCCAGTATGTGAAGAAACTGAGAAACAAAGGAGGGATTTACTTACCAAACAGAACCAAAGGGAAAGCTGAGACTGGATAACTCAAGATTTAAGCATTGTTTAAGATGAGATCCAGCTAAATTCCAACAATAACAAACTTCACGAGAGACTGGGATTTTAGCCACAGAATGAGAGATTCTTTTTCACTGCTGAAAAGTAAATATAATAAGAGCAACAGAAAACTTTAGAGCAGACATAGTCTTAAGCATATAAGGGCACCAAGTGTTCATTGAACTTTGCAGTGATTGTTGCATCTTAGGAACACGGCAGGAAATTTACATGTGAAGCTCTTCACAGCTGCTTTAAGTAAGTACCGCTTGCTTTTTTCCCCCTGAAATAACTGACTTAACTGCCTAGATGTCCAAGTTCACTCCCACCACACGCAGAGCTACCACGATCATCCTCCACTGGGCCGCCTCAGCCACCACTTCCACCCTCCTCCCCACGCTACACTGAGCTCTCCGCTAAGCACCAGGCACTCTGCCAGGCACTTTGCATACTTGATCTCAAATCTTTGAGAGTTATTCTTAATTCACATTTTCCAGCAAATTCCAACTTATATTTCCCAAGTGCTCACTACATGTCCTTGTGAATCAGGGCTTAAAGGCTCCAGCTCCATTTGGCTCCCAAGTCTATGCCTTGTTTAAACAAGTAGCTCTGGTTTCATCATGCAACAATTTTAAAATAATGAACACTTTGAGGTTTACTAAGTGAAAAAGGTTGCCACCAGCTAATTGGGAGAAAGATACCAATAAGGCATTTCCATTTTGACAAAACCCCCTAAATATTGGACCCCTGGCATATATGAATTTGAGACTTTTAGGGGAGAATTAGATAATGTACAAATTATACAGTGGAACTTGAAATAAAAATATAAAAAAACTTTTGAACAGCATTAAAAAAAAATAGGTTTCACCAGTCCCAACATATGTTTTTACACAAATCTGCATGCTCCAATTAATCTGCTGAACTGCTGGTGTGCGGCTGGACCGCCTTAATCATCTTTGTAAGTACAATGTGCAATTTGTGGTCTGATTTCTAGCAAGAAAAGTGCACCTAATTTTGGCTCGCCCCATACTTAAACCTATTTTAGAAAATTAGAATTTAACCATAGCTTTACACAGTCTTAAAAAGAAAAACTGTATGCAGCTGCTGACAGGTCATTGATGTTGTAATACTCTGAGTACCCGAGGAGAGATTTTATAGTATTATCCCAATGAATGGCATAAAAGAGACTTGGATTTTAAAAATTCATCTCTACTTGTCAAACATTATTAGGAAAGGAAGAAAAAAATGGAGATTTCTTGGGATGATCTGACATAGCAGTATGTTTTTCTGGTCCACCACGTCTGGCTGGCAGAACTCTTTTCTTTTCTAGTGAAATAAACAACTGTTTAGTACAATGCTATGTTTGGAACAAGGCAAGTTTTATCTTCTTTTTTAAGCCCTTGGCTCAAGAGAATAGTCTTATGGGAAATGGTTATTGTGTTTACTGTTGTTTGATGATGAAATGTCATCTGACTAAAATACTTATGAAATAAATTATTCCATTCAATAAAGCCATCAATAGTTTGGCTGGTTTAAAAATGCAATTTGCATTACAATGCATTGAGAAATCCCTGATGAAAAACTCTTGCATACGTTTGTTCATATCAACACACACTCATGCTTGCTCATGCTCTCTTTTTCTCTCTCTCCTGGTTTGAAAGAGTTATCACAAAAACTTAAAATCTGAAAATGCCACTACCATTTCACAGCTTAGTACAGAATCATCTTAAAATAAGAACCAACATGTTGAATGATTAGTTCACTTTGAGAGTGATGATTGACTAGAAGTGAATAAGTGGTATTAAGATGTAGTTTATATTCATTTTCTTATAAAAGGTGAATGGTTGTTAATGGCTACATCATCACATTTTTGCTGACCTAACAGAATCACCCCACCCACCCACTTTTGGGAGTCCAGCTTCTCCTTGTACAGTTTGTTTTTGCCATACCACTAACTTTTTACTGTGGTGTGTAACCCTTATATGTATTTGGGTTATAAATTACGGGGAATGAGAATTTCTTTTATTCTGGGACTTTTTCAATGTCCCTTAAGATCATTGGAGACAACCTTGAAAATCCAGGGTTGGTAATTATTGGCCTTGTGAAAGAAAACCAGCTCCTATTTCTTAATTAGTCTGGTTTTGATCTATGACTACTTCTGGAAGAGGAACTGCTGTTGAAGGAAAAACTATGTATCCTAGCCAATACTCTGCTAACACAAACTGAAAATATTTTCCTCCAAGGAGAAAACCTTTGAGGAACTAAGCCATTTCTCTAAGGAGGAATGCCTCCAGGATGCTGTCTGGAATATGAATGACATTGAGTATGCTCTCTCCTTCACTGAGTCAAATGTTCTGGGAGTAAGAGCTATATTGGTTCCCCACAATGCCTGAGATCTCTGTGACAACAGGGATTGGATCTTAGGGTTCCCCATGTTCCAAGGGCCAGCATATGGCCTGGCGCATGGTCTGATGCCCAAAAAGTGTTCATGGGTTAAATGCAAAGGATTAACTGAGCTCAGTAAAACCACTGAGATGATAACCCAGACTACAGGTCCATCCAACAGGCCAGTATTCCCAATCTCACTGTGGCATCATGGCTCTTGGCCTCCAGGCTACATTCCTGAATGTGCAGTTCAGCTTCTCCCTGAACTTTAATAGGACTGAAATGAATATTTGTGCTAAATCTCTTGTTACTGTTTTATTTTCAGTCAAGCAAGAACATGTTTTAGCAGTTTGGAAAGGAATGGACTCAAGATACAAAATGGGTACCTGCTATTTCTTTGAATATGTTTGCCATGAACTAATATTTCAGTCTGTACAATAGGAAAATCACTGGGACTCCAAGCTTGACCCTGACTAATCGGCTGTGTGACCTTGAGAGAGTCCCAGAGACTTTCTTATCTCATCTGTAGAAGGTTGTACTAGATGATCTCTCAGGTACCTCTTGGCCCTATTATTTTTAAAATTCTATTTCTATTATTATTTATATTTGCAAAAGTGAGTGTGATAGCATGATTTCTAAACAAAAACCAAAAAAGGAATCTAAAAAATTGGTGTCACTGCTCACTCAAAAAGAGGAATGTGAACTCCCAGTTGTAACACATATCCAAGTCCAATGGAATACATTCACAGAATTAACTAGAGTACCCCTTCCTACTCCTATCTGAGATGCTAAAATCAATATGTGAAGGACATGAGGAAATTGTTTATTTACCTTGTAATTAGTTAACAATCTTTACTGTCAAGCCGAATCTGGAGGTTTGCACTCATTGGGTAGCACGGGTTTCAGGGAGTCTGAATCTTCTGAAACTACAATAGACCCTATGTATCCATGGGCCGTTGGTTCCAGGACCTGCCACAGATACCAAAATCTGTGATGTTCAAGTCCCATAGTCTGCCCTCCTTATTTGCCGATTCAGTCAACTGCAGACGGTAAACCACAGGACTGTATTCATGGACTCAAAAAAAATCCACCTCTAAGTGGACCTCCACAGTTCAAACCCCTGCTCTTTTAGGGTCAATTTCATAGGCAAAATTTTGCATGTGTACAAAGTTATACAGGGGAGAAAGTTCATAGTTTTAATCAATATTTAACTCAAAATTTTAGGAACCTCAGGCTAAATCATGGTCTAATATCATTAATTGCTGTTTAGAACCCCTGAAGTTGGACCTAGATTGGATCCCATGCTCAGCCACTTAGCAGTTATCTGACTTTAAGCAGGCCTCAGTTACCTTATGAGTGAAACAGAAATAATAATATCTACTCTGAGGATGGCTGTAAGGATTAATAAATGATATCCACAGAATTAATGTATATAAAAGCACTGGTGTCCAGGGTCCATCTCATAATAAACGCTTAGTAAGAAACAAACATATTTTCTTTTTCTCATAGCAAATGAGGTTGATTATGGTTAAGTCTTCAAAGTTGTTCACTGCTGTTAATCAAATCAGCCTATTGGCTGAGAAGAGGATTCCTCTTCAAAAGCTGTAGGGAGAAGGTAGGGGAGGAGGCATTGTCTAAATATGGTAGTTTGTAAAGAAATCCATCTCTAAAAGCAATCTATACTAGTCAATATAATTATACTAAAAATGACTGTAACCATTTTAAACTTACAGTTTAAAACAATTTAAAATGCTGTATAATTTTGGCTTATGCATGTCCAACTTGAAGGTTTCTGAACTAATTCTGGTGAGCTAACGAGATTTTCTGATCTAAGCATTTGCTGGCACTAACTCACTAAGAACAAAAGGGCTGAATGAGATGGTTTCTGAGCCTCCTTCTAGTTCTAAGACTCTACAGTTCTCTTCTGAATGAAAAAAAAAAAAAAAAAAAGGAAAATCCTCTTTAAATGACACTGAAATCTCTAAATTGTCTAAATAGTTTCAGGTCCCCTATTGGCACAAACAGTCCCATATCTTGACTCACCATGGGTGGAGTGCTCCGGCAAGTAGGAAATCAAGACTCACTCTCCAGTTGGAATCCAGTTCTGGATCAAAGGCAGTAAACCTTATTTGCATTTTAAAGAGGGGGAGAGAGGGGAACACTGCTGATACTCAGTACAGTATGACCACACACAAAGAGAGACTGGCTACCATATGCCACTCAGGAAAGCAGCCTGTTTCACTAGACCACCTTCAGACTACTATATTCAAACTATCCAATGTATCAACTTAGCTGGGTGGCTTCTTAAACCTGTATAGCATCAGGGTTTTCCCCCAGAAAGTTCTTTGGGAAAGAGATTATAATTTTGTAGTCTGCTGGACCTAAGTCCCACTGAGGTCTGGTAACCTGAGCACCTTGGCAGGTACTGAAATTCGAACTTAGGCCCAACAAACTCCAGAATTATTGATTCTTTCCATTACACCAGTGGCCCCCAAAACATCAAGGGAGAAAATTAGGTAGTTGTATCAGAATCAGCTGGAGAGCTTGATAAAATGCTTTTTCCTAGGTCTCAAACCCAGTGGGTCTGATTTAGTAGGTCTGGAGGAAGTTAGAGATGAAACAAGTGCCTCTATTAGTTCTGATGTGCAGCCAGGTTTGGGAAACACTGAGCTCTCCATTTGGGCTGCAGTCTCCAGGAAAGGCTTTTTATTTTTTAAAGTTCTAAAAATTGAAAAATAATTACTTTAAAATATTGCTTTAGTTTCTGCTGTACAACGAGGTGAATCAGATATATGTGTGTATATATATATCCCCTCCCCTCTTGGACCTCCCTCCCGCCCACCTCTCATCCCTCTCCCCTAGGTCATCACAGAGCACTGAGCTGAGCTCCCTGCGCTATACAGCAGCTTCCCACTAGCTATCTATTTGATACATGGTAATGTATAGATGTCAATCTTAATCTCTCAGTTCATCCTGCCCTCCACTTCTGCCCCGGTATCTGTGTAGGGAATGTGCTTTGAACACTGAAGAAAGAAGCTGGGCTTAAGTAGAAGATGGGTTGTGAGATGGCCTTTGATGGAAGGGTCTGGCATATGTATAAGGGAATAAGACAACCGTCCCAGCTAGAGCTGAGGGTCATGAAGGAGGAGAAAGGCTGGGGATGTATCTAAAACTGAGACAGAAAATAGGTTCGCAGGGCTTCCTTGAAGCCCTGTGTTGAGAAGGATTCTGATGCAGGGAGTGGTGGCATATAGCCACAGGATAGACATGCTAAACTTCAATACAGAACTTCATTTTTAAATGACAACATATGGTATATTTTATAGTCCATCAAGATTGGCTTTGTTTAAATGAATATAAGATAAAAATAAGATGAACAGTAAAGTTTAATCATCTCTCCCAAATTTTACTTGGTCCCTACAACTCTGCTTTTAATTATAGCTTCATGACTTTTACCTGAATTCCTCAAGTGCAAATACTTTCTTTTAAAATTTATTTTCATCATATCTTCAGTGCAATGCAGAAAAGGAATCTTAAATATTTATTTCAGCATTTTATATTTTTATTGGTTTTGTAAACCACTGAAATTGTAGAGTGTACTTAAGAGTGAGTTGGTTCCATATGCAGTAAATCAACTGGAGGACAGACTATAGTGTACACCATTTACAAAGAGAATCACTATAGCTAAAAATATAACTTCCTCCCCTCCTACCCCGAAACCAACATCCAAACAACTACAAAATTGCATGCCGGAGAGATGGGTACTATATTCCAAGACAAATATATACAAATTAAGCCGGAAAACCTTAAAGTGTTATTGATTTAATTCTAAGAAACATTTCACAATCAAGTCTCATAGATACTATTTCTCTACAGAGAAAAGTACAAGGAGGGGGAGAAAATGGTTGCAAAAGATATGAATGTGGAAAGGAGCCTCATGCAGAAAGAAATCTTGCTAAAGTATTTTAAATACCAACAACGAGAAAAAGGAGTTTCAGTCTCCACGTAGCACTGTGAGAGCTCAGGGACTCTACCTCTCTCTCTACTTCCTCAAGTTATACCCCCAATCTGACTCGGGGGGGGGCTCAGCAGCTTCAAAACTTCTAACAGCAGTGGGTGAGAGGCAGCAGAAAGATTGCAATGAAACCAACAACCTAGAAAATGTACATGAGAGCGATGCAGGTATCAACATTCTAAGCCAGGGCTGGGGTAACTTGCTTGGTATTTGGTATTCAGGATTCCTTCTGGAGCATTCAGAATGCTGCATTCTTGCCACAAGGGGCAGGAATATTCTAACATGAAGCATGTGAAGACCCAGAAGGCCTCCAGAAGATTCAGAGGCCTCCAGTTCCAATGCTAACTCCCCAGTAGAATTATCTAGATCATGAGTCATACTTTTCCAATCACCTTAAAAAATATGAAGACAGACTCAATAATCTAGAACAGAGCTTGGTATGCAGTGGGAGCTCAACAAATGTTATCTGAATGTTGATCAGACGTCTGGAAAGTCAATAGTGGGTAGTCTTGATAGCTAGATGCTGATAACCCTTAAATACAAAATAGGTTTCTGAAAAACCAGGGTAAGAGGGGGGTTGGACCATATTTTCCAATCGATCTAGCAATCAACAGAGTAGCTCAAAAAGGGCTGTTCAACATTAGATGACTGAAGTGAGAAAGTGACTTTGGTAGTTTGTGAGGGTATAGGTATTTATTTAAAACTGAGAAAATTATAAAAATAATATAATAATTATATAATAATCATATAAGTATAATAATTATAATTAAGTAAATATAATAAAAATTAAAATATAAATTTATTTATTTTAATTGGAGGCTAATTACTTTATAATATTGTAGTGGTTCTGCCATACATTGACATGAATCTGCCATGGGTGTACATGTGTTCCTCATCCTGAACCCCCCTCCCACCTCCCTCCCGATCCCACCCCTCTGGGTCATCCCAGTGCACCACCCCAGGGCACCCTGTCTCATGCATTGAACCTGGACTGGTTCAGGTTATATATTTTATTATAAATTATAAAAATAATCTAATAGTCTAATCTAAGTGGATTCATTTCCCCCATCACTAATTTTGGCCACAATTATGAAAATATTTGTATTCTATTCACACTGATTGCTCAACACATGTTATTGATTTATTAGTCTATCAAATACATATTCAGTAAATTAAGTGCCATAAAAGACGTGCCTATTGACGACAATCAAGATGATGCTTCCTGCTGATATAGTTATTTCTATGGTAAATATAAAAATTCAGAATAACCTTTAAATTGATACAACCTTGAGATCAGAAATTTGGCATCAAAAATATCAAGGTAAAAACAATGATTCACACAGTTTTTGAAACTAAGTTTTTAAATGAAATTCCTATATTTTAAAAAATTATTTCAGAATGAAAGTGAACTGACCAAACAATCAAAGTTCAAAATGGCTCTAAGATTCAGATTACACAGAAATGAGAAAAAGAAGAGACCACTATATTGAGGTGAATGGCAACCACTTCCAATATAATTCAAATTATTTCATTTTATCTTTCTTTTATTTGGGAAATAATTATTTCTCTGAAAAGCCCTTCACATCCTTTCCCCTCTTTAAGCCCACATTCGGGGCTGGAATTCTATAAAAGACACATGAAATGAGTTTACTTAACTGAACAAGCAGATTGCAGAAACGCTGTGATGACAAGAAAAGCAATCCTTTTAAAATGAAGAGTAACTGTATCTTGCAGGTCACAATGCACAGTTGCATACAACCTTGTGTTGGCACAAGACAGGGATACTGACGTTGAAGAATTTAGAAAGTTAGCTCCAAGACAGCAGGACCTTTTATCCACTACCTGACCCAAGCCCAGGTCCCTAGAACATAGGAGACACTCAATAAGGAGTCAGTGAATACATGAATGACCAATGAGGTCTGGACCCTTCTAGTGGATTCAGACCATTCCCCATGTCTGGTCTCATCACTACCATTATTGTTTCAGGAATTTCTCCAACAGAGAACTGGGGGACAATGGATACCCCTGGCAGACCCTGAATCTGTGAGGTAAGACTGCCCAGCAGTCATAGACATCAAAGGTTCCTCCCGAAAAAGTGACTCAACAGAACTGTAAAAACCCATTCTCAAACTGTATTATTTAATATGTCTCATTGGAAGTTTAATGACAACTTTGCAGAGAATCAAACAATACAATTCTGAAGAAATATCATTTCAAAGCAATATTTAAGCCAAATACTTAGGGGAATTAAAAAAAAATCAGATTTTTAAAAGTAGTTTACACAAAAAATAAAATAAAAAAAAATAAAAGTAGTTTACAGCTCCTTCCACATATGGATTTTCATGATATGGACCTATTTATTATTCACTGATAGAGTAGCTCTAGTCTCAATTGAAATGAATGAACAAATAGAGATAAAGCTACATAGAAACCAAAGACAAACATTAAATTCCTATAAAAAATGAAAGGGGTGTAAAATGATAAAGTAGTTTTCTATAAATGTCAAAATATCATACTTGTGAAATTTGGAAAACAGATAAAATGCTTACATGTTGCTGCTGGTTAAAGCTGGTAGTAGATGAAATTTAGAAAAGCTGTATGCTATACTCCATTGCTATTAGACCAAGACTTTGGCAGGATAACATTCACCTTTTCATTTGAAAATAAAGATACATCTAAACTCTTGAGTTGAAAGGTTAAGTGTACTCTCTATGTAGTTGATAAATGTAGATCTAATCTAATCAGGGGCTGGCCCAGGCACCGCTGCC
Organism: Capricornis sumatraensis; assembly: GCF_032405125.1. Classification (NCBI taxonomy): domain Eukaryota; kingdom Metazoa; phylum Chordata; class Mammalia; order Artiodactyla; family Bovidae; genus Capricornis; species Capricornis sumatraensis. The sequence continues at coordinate 70,215,270 of NC_091070.1, forward strand.
CTGACCCAGGCTTCTGGTTTCCATGAGGGTAAGATCTAACCAAGATGTAGGCTCTCGGCCTTTGACCTACTCGAGACCTGGTCTGAGCCAGCCGAGAGCTCTGCTTAACAGCCGGGGAACTCGCGGTTCAAATCAGGACCATGTGCACTTGGCAAATACAACACATGGCTCTGAAACGAAAATGCAACATGATCGAGTGCTTCGGGATATTTTAACAGCTAGGAAAGAGATTATAGCTAGATAAAACTGGGCTTTCAGGTCACTTTGGCTCATTCATGTTTCTCCCCGGTTCTTTGGACTAGACAAATTTAATTTGATTGTTATTTCTTAAGAATTTGCTAGAAAAACAAAAGTTGGGTAAGTTGTTTCATGGCTGATTGATCTTGGGGAAGAAGGGGTGTTGTAAGGTTTTTCTGTGACATATGTCACCTATTAGATAGTTAGCTTTTTCTATTTCCAACTGAGCCAAACCAAATTAATTAGAAAGCAGTTTGAATTACAAGCTAAATACAATGAAAAGTAATAAAAACAGAAAATGACATTTAGGTCATCAATAATATTCCTTAGGTAATTCGGCATTGATTTTTCTTGTTTTCTATGATAAAGAGCTTTACAAGTTGTCAAACTGACAGTTTAACCCCTGGCTGTTACAGTGGTAACAACAGCAGGCATCGGGACCACAAATTTAATAATGGGGCAGATTTATTTTCTTTTTGGTTCTCACTTTGTTTCTCCTGGAAATCAGCACTAGGAGTGTAAGATGGTCTGAGTCACCATGAACCTGACGAAGTCTACAAAACCCGCAGTCTTTGTAAGATTCAAACATACTACAAAGTTTATCAACCAAATTCAGATCAAAGCAGGTATCAGAGATTCGGGTGAAACAAAGAAAAACAACTCCCAACAGCACAGTAGTATCTTATGACAATCTTTGCAACAAAAAAGCCCTACTTTTTACTTTTCAGAGTAAAACTTACACTTCTTTGCTATGGGAGAACTTTAATCTATGGCTCACTGTATTTTAGAATGTTTAAGGTCCATGAAAATCAATGTTTTGAATTACTTTCAAAATTTTAGTATAGGAAAAACCCATGATGCAAAGACTTCCCCTCCAAATAGCTAAACTTTTTAATTGAGGGAGGGAAAAAACCCAGAGAAGGTAGAAGTTTTATTTGATTTGTATGATGTCTAGTTTTCTAGCTCTACTGAAGTATTTGAGGAGAACTGGGGTGATCCTTCATCTAAATTTAAACCCTGTGTTTCCAGTTATCTTAGGGACTATGGTTGTAACCCCTCTGCCCCTGCATCCAGGTCCCAGAGCCAGCTCCTCCCAGCTCCCAGTATTGCACAGCGTCATCTGCAGAGATCCCCAGGGCATCTCTTTCCAGTTCAACCTCAGGAAGACATTTCATGCCAATCTGGGCTCCTGGAGTTCAGGAAGTGGCTCTTGGAGGTGCCAAGGCCTGGAGGTACTGCCAAGTAGCACAGATGACTGCTTGTCAGAGTTCTTAAACAACCTGAGAGCAGCGATTGCAGGAGAACCTTCAACAACCTGCAGGTTTTTCCCTGGCCAGATAAGCTGAAAGGCTTACCTGCCGAATGAGTTTTCATACCAGACCATTCATCATACCCTTCATACACATTTTCAAGAGTGAAGCCCAAGCCTCTTGCTGTGGCTTACAAGATTCTTTAGGATCTTGCTTCTCAGAGAATTTACTTCCTACCACTTACTTTCCCAACCAACCCAACACTAATATCCAGCAGATATCCAGAGAACAGCAGATGCAGTTCTCTGACTGGGCCAGCTTTCCAATACTTCCGTATTTGCTGTTTTTTTCTGTCTGGAAATACTTTATCCCGCATTTTAAGGTTGAGTCCAGTTGATCTTCTCTGGATAACCTTAGAATGTCGCATCTATTTATGTCAGAAAGAGAAGCTCTTCTACCTCAGAGCTAGAGCTGTGCTGTCCACTACGGTACCCCATCCGATGATGCTATCAAAGTCAAGAGGACAATTAAACACAGTTAAAATTCACTTTCTCAGTTATGCTAGCCATGTTTCTGTGTTCACTAGCCATCTGTGGGACAGTATTGATATAAACCATTTCCATCACTGCAGAATGTTATTTTGTGTAGCACTGGTCTACGGACAAATGAGTAGGTGGGTTGTCCCACCCACTGTGGGAACAACAATCCCAGGTCTCAAAAATCTCCCAGAGCCAAATGCTATTGGTGAGGAAGGAAAGAAATCTCATTCTCATTCTTTCAGTTCAGTTCAGTTGCTCAGTCGTGTCCGACTCTTTGCGACCCCATGAATCGCAGCACGCCAGGCCTCCCTGTCCATCACCAACTCCCGGAGTTCACTCAAACTCACGTCCATCAAGTCAGTGATGCCATCCAGCCATCTCATCCTCTGTTGTCCCCTTCTCCTCCTGCTCCCAATCCCTCCCAGCATCAGAGTCTTTTCCAATGATTCAAATCTTTGCATGAGGTGGCCAAAGTACTGGAGTTTCAGCTTTAGCATCATTCCTTCCAAAGAAATCCCAGGGCTGATCTCCTTCAGAATGGACTGGTTGGATCTCCTTGCAGTCCAAGGGACTCTCAAGAGTCTTCTCCAACACCACAGGTCAAAAGCATCAATTCTTCAGCACTCAGCCTTCTTCACAGTCCAACTCTCACATCCATACAAGACCACTGGGAAAACCATAGCCTTGACTAGACGGACCTTAGACGGCAAAGTAATGTCTCTGCTTTTGAATATACTATCTAGGTTGGTCATAACTTTTCTTCCAAGGAGTAAGCGTCTTTTAATTTCATGGCTGCAATCACCATCTGCAGTGATTTTGGAGCCCCCCAAAATAAAGTCTGACACTGTTTCCCCATCTATTTCCCATGAAGTGATGGGACTGGATGCCATGATCTTTGTTTTCTGAATGTTGAGCTTTAAGCCAACTTTTTCACTCTCCTCTTTCACTTTCATCAAGAGGCTTTTTTAGTTCCTCTTCACTTTCTGCCATAAGGGTGGTATCATCTGCATATCTGAGGTTATTGATATTTCTCCCGGCAATCTTGATTCCAGCTTGTGTTTCTTTCAGTCCAGCATTTCTCATGATGTACTCTGCATATAAATTAAATAAGCAGGGTGACAATATACAGCCTTGACATACTCCTTTTCCTATTTGGAACCAGTCTGTTGTTCCATGTCCAGTTCTAACTGCTGCTTCCTGGCCTGCATACAGATTTCTCAAGAGGCAGGTCAGGTGGTCTGGTATTCCCATCTCTCTCAGAATTTTCCACAGTTTATTGTGATCCACACAGTCAAAGGCTTTGGCATAGTCAATAAAGCAGAAACAGATGTTTTTCTGGAACTCTCTTGCTTTTTCCATGACCCAGCAGATGTTGGCAATTTGATCTCTGGTTCCTCTGCCTTTTTTAAAACCAGCTTGAACATCAGGAAGTTCACGGTTCATTCTTTACCTGAGCCCAACTCATTAGATCCCTGTGGCTATCGAAGTCAGAGAAGTTGAAAGAGCACTTATCAGACAGCAAAAGCACATTTGCAATTTTTTGGGAGGTCTAAATTCTGAAAACAGCATGAAGAGTAAGGAACTTCTTGATTCTAAGTCTACCTGAAGACTAGCAGATGAAATATACATGTAATGACAAAGCAGGGGAGGGCAGGAGAGAACCACTCACATTATCACTATAATGCTGATATACTAGCCAGTTTGTAATCATATAGGGTTGGCAAAAAAATTCGTTTGGGTTTTTCTGTACCATCTTATGGAAAAACCTGAATGAACTTTTTTGCCAACCCAATACAATAATGCATTCTGAGTTATATAAGACGAATCCTTCCTACTTTAGGAATCAATTCACTCTTTAAAACAATATCTTCAAATAACTGACCTCCTCTTGGAACCAAATCATTTTTGGAATTGGAGGTATTACAGATGTCATCAGAACATGGTGTTCCCAGGATTGAGGGAGAAGACTGGAAAAGCCATCCTCCGAGAGTGAAGTTGAGAAATCAACGCATAGTAGAGTCTGCTATTCCTTCAACACAGCCTAGCCACAGAGACAGCCCATTTTCCGGCCAATCTCTTGGTTTGAGCAACCCTGACAGGTGATGACATTTATCTCAGCAGGAACCAACCACCATCACTGCGTGCCTGTGCCCTGAGCCTGGCACGGTGAGGCCCTGACACACGTGCAACACAGCCTGCCAGGCTCCTCTGTCCATGAGATCTCCCAGGCAGGAATACTGGAGTGGGTTGCCATTCCCTTCTCCCCAGGATCTTCCTGATCCAGGGATTGAACCCCAGTCCACTGTATCGCAGGCAGCCTCCTGCCCTGCAAGTGAATTCTTTACTGACTGTGCTACGAGGGAAGTCCAATAAATACAATAAGGAATACAAAATGCAAAAATATCAACTAAGCACCAAGTTTCTTTCTTAGTCTTCATCAACTCCATGTCCTTCCCAGAGGCAATTGCTACTGTGACTCCCAATCACCAGGGAGTAGTCTCAGGGATAATATTTTGTAATACTGGTTCTCAAACTGGGCTGCTCATTGGCATCATGTAGAGAGTTTTAACCAGCACTGGTTCCAATGCATAAATGCTGACTTACATAGTCTGGGCACAGCACGTTTTAGGTATCAGGTGATTCTAATGTGCCAAATTCTTAAATACAAGACCGTCAAAAGTAATCAGAAAGACGTTGCCTTTTGCAGGGAGTTAAGGCTGAATTTCCTTATTCTTCCCTCTCCTTCCTTCTCATTCTCTTTTTTTTCAGTTTTTCTTCCCTTCCTTCCTTCCTTCCTTTCCCCCCCAGTCAAGCCACAATTGCTACAACAGATATCAGAAGCAGCTTAAATTACATCAAATAAATCCCTTTCCCCCCTTTAAAAAAATTTTTCAGGATTAAGTAATTTTTTAAAAGGATATAAAGAGGGAAAGGTGAGAAAAACAGAAAATAAAGCAAACTAACTGGGGAAGAGATGAAAGACTTGAAGGGAGAAAACAACGGAGAAGAAGTGGGGAGACGAAAGGAAATAGGCTCTCTCCTGACACAGTTTATTTCACCCTATATGTTTACCTAATGAGGACCCAATAGGTCAAAAGAGCTTTTGAAAATTGCTGGTGGTATCCTGATATATCAGCTGACTGTAACGTTGTTGTTGTTTAGTTATAAGTCATGTCTAACTCTTTGAGACCCCCTGGACTGTAGCCTACCAGGCTCCTCTCTGTCCATGGGATTTCCCAGGTAAGAATACTGGAGTGGGTTGCCATTTCCTTCTCCAGGGATCTTCCTGACCCAGGGATTGAACCTGCATCTCCTACACTGGCAGGTGGATTCTTCACCACTGAGCCACCAGGGAAGCCCCGACTGCAACATGATTCACCCCATAGTTTCTCAGCCCTCATAGCAAATGACATCCCCCCACCCTCACCAGTCTCCCACTCCCAGGACTCTGTTCTTGGGAGGCACCACAGCAATCTGGGTGAGAGTTGGGTTCCAAAGTCAGACAGCTGAGCCCTTTGAGCAATAACCTTGAGAAAGATACTAAGTTAACCCTCATATTTCATCACGTAAAATGTAAAATGTAGACAACAGCCTATACCTGTGCTGGTGAAATGTTATATGCCAACCTGGTTAGGCTATGATGCCCAGTTCTTTTATTGACCACAAATCCAGGTGTTGTTGTGAAGGTACTTTGTAGATGCGATTACATCTACAGTCAGCTGCCTTTAAGTGGAACAGATTACCCTCTATAATGTGGGTGAGCCTCACCCAATCAGATGAAAGCTTCGAGGGCAAAAACTGAGGTTTGCCAGTAAGGAAGGAGTTCTGCCTCAAGACTATCACATAGAAATCCCATCTGAGTTTCTAGGCATCTGGCCCGCTCTAAAGATTTCAGATGCAAGACTGCAATCTTGACTCTTGCCTGAGTTTCCAGCCTGCTGTCCTGCCCAGTGAGTCTCAGAGTTGCCAGTCCCCACAACTTCCTGAGTCAGTTGCTCAAAATAAATCTCTTACTATATGCACACGTATATTCTATTAGCTTTGTTTCTCTGGAGAACCCTACCTCATGACGTAAGAAATGCAACGTGCTAATGAAATGCATAATAACATTAGCTACAATTTTTAGGGTAGTGTGGGGCTTGTTATGGCCATGACCAGAAGGCTCGGGGTTGATCCCCAACTCTGTACTTTGGACATAATTTCTCTCTCTCCTATCTTTTGTAAATTTTATCATAATAGATGTCAGGCCACCTCTCTCTAATTCACTTTAACACAGACCAAGAGCATAATCACTGACTCAACAGACGTGAATTCGAGCATACTCTGCGAGATGATGCAGGACAGGGAAGCCTGGCATGCTGCGGTCCATGGTGTTTCAGAGTCAGATACGATTTAGTGACTGAACAACAAGAACACAATCAGAGTTGAAACAACAACCTGGGCATCAGAGGCCCACAGCTGGGTTCTGGAAACTGCTTCATTCCAGACTCTGGGTGCTTTCTCCCAGGCTGCCACAAATACCTCTATTCTTTTTCTCATCCTTTTTGCTTCCAGTCCCCAACCCTGGCCTATAGGCAGCTTTGCTCCTCAGTGCAAGGCAAATTAGAAGCACCTATTTCACCAGCCTCTTCTTTCAAGTTCCCCACAGGGCTTCCCTTGCTGTCTGTATTACCTCTGCAGCAATACACTTGAATCTGAGGTTTGTGCTACATGGCTCACAAAAGGCTAATACCTAATAACAAAGGGCATGTGGAGACGATATTTCAGGAGATGTCAAAGTCCTCATTGCTGAATGTAATGAAAGTGGAGTTCTGAAGGGTGAAGGTCCAATTACTGTGTGAAGCTTTCCAGGTGGCTCTGCTTCAGTGACCTGAACAGGTGGGAGCAGGGAGACCACCTGCTTCTCTGTTTGCACAGTGACTAATATGTGTATAAACACTTAATAAACATTTAACTGTGGCAACGCTCTTAAAATAGCTCTTTCACAACTAGAATTCAACAGATTTGAAATTACTGGGTGACTCTGTAAGGCCACTTCCATAAAAGGGGATGGGCTGCAAATTCTGGTGGTGGTGGAACCCAATCCCTCCCAACAGGTCAGAATGGCTGATCCTCGTCGTGCTCGGGTCTGACTCACAAAACCCAATACTACATCTACGTTTCACAGGGAACACAGAGCAGACTATGACAATTTTATTCCAAACAAACTGCTGAGTTGTAACACATTTGCAGGGAAGCTTTTTCAAGACTCAGAGTGAGTTCTGAGAATTAAAAATATAGATTCATATTCTGGGTGTTGGAGAAGCTGGATATCCACACGCAAAAGCAGGATATGAGACATTTATCTTAGACCATATACAACAAAAATCAACTCAAAATGGATTTTAAACATTAGACATGACACTGTAAAACTCGTAGAAAACACAGGGAAAAGTTTCTTGAATCTATAACCAAAACCACAGGCGACAAAAGTAAGAACAGACAAGGGGAACTATAGTAAACTAAAAAACTTCTGCCAAGTAAAGGAAACAATCACCAGAATGAAAAGGCAAGCTATAGAATGGGAGAAAGTATTTGCAAACCATATATCAGATAAGCAGTTAATAGTCAAAATATGTAAGGAACCCTTACAACTCAGTAGCAAACAGACAAATAACTCAACTTAAAAATGGGCAAAGAACTCGAATAGATATTTCTCTAAAGAAGACATATAAACAGCTAACCGGTACATGAAAAGGTGCTTAACATCAATAATCATCAGGGAAATGCAAAGCAAAACCACAATGAGATATCACTTCACACCTGTTAGGATGACTAGTATGGGAAAAAAAAGTGTTGGCAAGGATGTGGAGAAATTGGAACCCTTGTACATTTTTGGTGGAAATGGAAAATGGTGCAGCTGCTATGTAAAACAGTACGGAGGTTCCTCAAAAAATTAAAAATAAAACTACCATATGATCTGGCAATCCTACTTCTGGGTATATATCCAAAAGAATTCAAATCAAGATCTGAAAAAGAAATTCACACTCCCGTGTTCACTGCAGCACTGTTCATAATAGCAATGATATGGAAATAATCTAACTGTCCACCTATGGATGAATGAGTAAAGAAAATGTTGTATATGTAACAAAGGAATGAATATCATTCTGCCCGAAAAAAGAAGGAAATCCTATCAGAGGCTACAACATGGATGAACCCTCAGGACATTATGCTAAGCGAAATAAGTCAGTGCCAGAAGAACAACTAGGCTTCTCAGATGGCTCAGTAGTAAACTGCCTGCCAAAGAAGGAGACGCCAGAGATGTGGGTTCAATCCCTGGGTCGGGAAGATCTTCTGGAGGAGAAAATGGCAACCCATGCCAGTATCCCTGCCTGGAAAATTCCATGGACAGAGGAACCTGGCTGGCTATAGCAGGCTATCATCCAGGGGGTCACAAGGAGTCGGACACGAGTGACTGAGCACACACAAGGACATATACTCCTTGATTCCTCTTATGTGAGGTTTCTAAACAGTAAAATCAGAGTAGAGAGAATAATGGTGGGTGTCAGGGGCTGGAGGCAGGGAGAAACGGGGAGTTGCTGTTCAATGGGCATAAAGCTTCATAATGCAAGGTAAGTTCCAGAAATCTGCTGTACAATACTGTGCCTATAGTCAACAACATTGTATTGTGCACTGAAAAATGTGTTGAGGGTAGATCTCAGGCTAAGTGTTCTCACTAGAAAACAAACAAACCAACAAGAAAAGCTGTAGGACACAGGCAGACTTTAGGAAGTGATGGATATATAGTGATGATTTCAAGGGGACTTGCTCACGTCCAAAATGATAAATTTGTATATATAAATGCATATGTGCATTCTGGGTATATCAATTATACCTCAATAAGGCTGTTAAAAATATTCATTTTCAAATATCATAATTTGGGAAAAAATGTAGAATTTAAAACTCCTTATAATAATCAATGTTAGATGAATTCAATCATAATCCATCTCCTCTTATATGGCCTCCGAAGATACATGAACACTGTCAGCAGTTATAAGTCCTGATTAAAGCTTTGGCTCTGATAATTTTCAATATAAACTCCCTTGTGATGGATCTAATTCTTTTCCCACACCTCACCTAACATATTGGTTAGAATTAAGTTCCGCTGCAGATTAAAGAAAAATTGTAATATCGGTAGCTTAAACAAGACAGAAGTGCATTTATCACTTATGTAAATCAAGCTCAAAGGGAGGCAGTCCTAGGCTGGCAAGGTGACTGCACAACCAGCAGGGACCTTGACTCCCACTACATTTTTACTCTTTCCAGCATGTCATTTTCACTCAGGGCCCAAAAGCCCAAGAAGGCTACCAAGCGCCAACCATCACGTCTACATTCTTGTCAGCAGAAATGAACAAGTGGCAAAGCAGGGCCCCCCTTATTCTTCAAGGGTGCACAGGACACTTCTACTTATATTTCACTGCCAGAAATTAACCATATGGGTACATATTGCTGCAAGGGGAGCCAGCTTTTATTTTGGGTGATGATATATCCAGCCCAAACCAGGGATTTCTTTATTAAAATAGAAAGAGAAAAACAGTTACCAGGGGAGAATTAGCAGTTTCTGTCTAAGTAGGGCTAGATTTACGGAGGATGAACATTTTATAGAAGGGAAAGCTTGTTCTGGATGTCAATGGAAGCTTGGGGTGACAATATGCATAGGGAATGAGTAAACACAAAGATTTTATGAAACAGAAAAAATTTGTAATTTTTATAGTACAACACATTACCTTTTCTTGCCAGTTAAATACCTTTAAGAGCTGAATCCAAAGCTCTGAGAACTAGATGGTAGAAAACAAATGCATATGTACAAGCTACCTTTGTTTATGTGTGTTTATATGTTATTAGACAACTGGATAAATGAGTCATTTGGAACCATGAAAACAGTTCTTTTAATTGAATGTTAAAAGGGAAAAAAAACAAGAACATCACTGAAAGTCACATCATGTTGCAGAAAATACAGGTGCTTCAGCTTTATGCATTTATACAGAACAGATTTCACAGTGACACATCATGAGAGAAAGAAAAGTAAAAACGCTGTTTGGGGCTTAGTCCACAATGGACTCCTGAATTGGCTTGCTGGCTTTGCTAACTGATCACATCAGCGAAACCAACTTACAGAATGGACACTCCACTGTGTGCATTCAGTCAAGCTGATTCCCTCCTCCAACCCCAATGTTCTTTTGTTTGTTTTTTGGAAGTCTGAGTGAAGAGGTTGAGTTATTGTTGTGATTTCTTGAACTGGGGGGCTGTTTTGGTGCACATACAGAGACTGGACACTGAGAGTCACCAGACCTGTACCGGATGCCCCAGAACATTCTATATGTTTGGAGGGCTTTTGCTGCCACCTCCCTCTGGTACTGTTACCACTGAGCAGTCACTGCTGCTGTGGAAAGAAAAAGTGGTTGCTCAGTTATGCCCGACTGTGACCCTATGATGGTAGCCCGCCAGGCTCCTCTGTCCATGGGATTCTCCAGGCAAGAATACTGGAGTGGGTTGCCATGACCTTTTCCAGGGGATCTTCCTGACCCAGGGATTGAACCTGGGTCTCCTACATTGCAGGGCGATTCTTTACCATCTAAGCCAGGGAAGCACCAAAAGACACCTTTACACTGGGCTGCCATTCCCTTCTCCAGGTGATCTTCCCAACACAGGGATCAAACTTGGGTCTCCTTCATTGCAGGCAGATTCTTTATCATCTGAGCCACTAGGGAAGCACAAAGGTTTGGCATTTCCTCTCAGTCGGGGAATCAAACCCCAGTCTCCCGCATGACAGGCGGGGATACTCACCACTAAACTAACAAGGGCTTACTAAGTCCTTGTCATTATAGTAACAGCTGCTGTATACTGTTGGTATACTAACAACTGCTGTAAGGAGTAGCTAATTAAGAGACAATCTGAATTTCGGTGGAGCCAGAAGCTTGTTCTTTGCCCAAAGTTGAGCTGCTCTTTACACAGAGAACACACACAGGGAGGAGAGGACTCCAGCAAGCCTTGATGTCACCTCCAAGCTCCCTGAGCTCAATGGGGAAAGAAAGGAAGCTCCCTGACCAAAGTGGGTAGTTGGTGTGGTTTCTCACCACCACATGGAGGATATAGTGCAGCTGATGGCAGAGAAGTGGGATGGTGGGGTGATGCCTTTAGGATCCCCAGAGAAGCTGGATCCTATGTTGTCTGGTCAGTTGGGGAGGCCCTAGACTTCATCAGGTGCAGGGAGAGTATTACAGCTGTCCTAGGGAGCCCTCTCTTTTTACAAAGCCAAATGAGAGTCATCCTGACTCTTTATCAAGTGTGGCCAGCACTTATGGAGCAGGGCTGCATAAGCAACAATCATCCACAAATCACTTAGCCAAACTGCTGGATAAATAATAGATCTTACAGGCCTTCACAACTTTAAAGGACACTCAGGTGATCAAAGAAGACCTTGTTAGAAAGTGGCTAGCACCCGAGAGGCTCACTGCTGCAAGAAGTTTTTTTCAGGTATCTCACAGGAATCAAGTACCTACTTGTAAACAAAAGAAAAAAAGTTGCAAGTTTAAAGGACAAGAGAATTTAAAAGCAGAAGGGAAAAAAGCAGCAATGAAAAGATATAAACAATTCAGGGATGCTTAACCACAAGGACATTCTTCCTGCCAGGTGTAGCTTGTCCAGTGGACCCTAAACTTTCAGATCCTTCCATTTAAGGAGTCTGACCATTTCTGATTTACTCTCTAGATAAGAGACCTGAAACTCAGGTTGGGCCTACTGACAAGAATGCCTACAGAATCTAAATGTGCCACCTGATGGCTGTGATAAACTCTGGGACCAGCCTCTGAAACTAAGACCATGCATAAAACCTTTTCTATATGTAAGAAACTCCATATTCACGACTGTTATATGATCCGTAAGATTTATTGTTGTTGTTTAGTGGCTAAGTCATGTCCGACTCTTTTGCGACCCCATGGATTATAGTTCACCAGGCTCCTCTGTCCATGGGATTTCCCAGGCAGGAATACTGGAGAGGGTTGCCATTTCCTCCTCCAGGGGATCTTCCTTCTCCAGGGATTGAACTCAAGTCTCCTGCTTGGCAGGTGGATTCTTTACCACTGAGCCGCCAGGGAAGTCCTTAGGGTCACTCATTTGGTATTGGTGGCAACCTCTATTTTATGTTTTTCCTTTCCCAATGTGAATATGGGCTTCTTCAAGAAACTATAACAAAATCTTACATATCCAATATACAGCGGTAGCAGTTAATATCGTGTAAAATTCTCTATGCTTTTTTTTCTACGGAGCAAGATGCAAACAGGGAAAGGAACAGGCTTTAGAAGATGTATAGCTAGCTGGCTGCATGAAAGCAGGACTGTGAGAATGATGATGAGGTGCCTTCATTCCAGCATCACGAAGGGATGGGGCTGCCCACGAGAGCATCTTCCCATGTCAGTGTGGTGCAACTTCGGGTAACTTCCCTCCCCGACTCCCCGACAGAGCCTCCTTGAAGTGCAGTAATGAAAGCATTTCTCTCGAATTCGTTGCTTTTCTGGCTTGTGGCAGCAAAGAAGAAAGACCATATCATCTGCGGGCTGATGAAAACTTGAATAGCTGTACACTGTCACCAGATCATTTGGAGGAAAAATGATAAATGCCCCAAAGAAAGCCCTGGGATGCTATATGTAAATCTAAGGTAAGAAGAGCCAACAAGGTCTGTGACAACATTAAGCCAGTTACTAGCAATGAAGCAATTATATGCGCGACTGAAACAATCTATAATGACAGCTATAACAAAGGCACAAGGAAGAGGGCAGGGGCCCACTTGGAATAATCTGAAACATCTAGTGTCCTGAGAGGAGAAGAGTATGACCTATTCCAGAGCTTGAGGGTCAGAATGATCTGGAATTATAAGCAGAGGCTGAAGGTACTGTATCACACAACTTTCTAATTATCAGTGCTTTAGCTCCGGTGAAGGCATACCTTATAAAGTGACTGGCGGCAAGGAGTCACAAAGGGAAATACAAACTCACTGAATAGAAACAAGAGGAAGGAAGGTAAAACATAAGAGCATAAAAATTATCTAATTATGTAAAAAGTGATGATATCTGACTAGGGCCAGGGTGTTGAGAAAAGGCTAATGCCCCTACACTTCTTGAGGGAGAAGAAATTGCTACCCCCTTTCTGTGATGGGCAGGTTAAGATATGTATCATCTTTATGTATCACCTTTATGATTCCATGGTCTGAGCTGGGAGCTCTATTATTTGCATAATATCCCTAAAATTATGAATGTGAAAAGTGATTTAAAGAAGAGTTACTAGTAATGATAATAACAACTCACATTTATTTGGGGCTTGTGAGTCTCTTCACAGAAGGAAAAGCTTTAGAGGTCAATGAAGTCCATAGTAGGAATGGAGGTGGGAAATGAATAAACACTTAAAGATTCTATGTAGTAGATAAATGCAGAATCTTTACAAGGCAATATGTTACCTGTTTTTGCCTGTGCAAAATCTTCAGAGATCAGTCAACAGCTCTGAAGACCACATGGCAGAAAACAAATGCGTGTGGACAAGTTCCCTTTGTACCTTTGTTTATGTTTGCTTATATGTTACCAGACAGCTGGATGAGTCATTTGGCATCCCGGAAATGACTCTCTTAATTGCATATTAAAAAGAGCATCCAAAACAATCACTAAACATCACATCAAGGTGCAGAAAATACAGATGCCCTATAGCTTTATCCATTTATAAGAGAGCAGATCTCACAAGACAGAAGAAAATAAAAACATTACTGAGTCTACTGTGTTTTTTATATCTTAACTCATTTCATCATGAGGATGTTCATCACAGTGTTGTTTATGATGACTTCTTAAATATTCATACAGACAACAGTTATGGAGAAGGAAATGGCAACCCACTCTGGTGCTCTTGCCTGGAAAATCCCATGGATGGGGAAGCCTGGTAGGCTACAGTTGATGGGGTTGCAGAGTCAGACTCAACTGAGCGACTTCACTTCACTTCACAGACAGCAGGCTAAAGACATTACAATAGTTCTATATAAGCACTAGGAACCTATTTACAAAGGGTAAAGTAGAACTATACATACTATACACGAAAGGAAAGAAAGAAAGTGAAGTCGCTCAGTCGTGTCTGACTCTGCGACCCCATGGACTGTAGCCTACCAGGCTCCTCCATCCATGGGATTTTCCAGGCAATAGTACTGGAGTGGGTTGCCATTTCCTTCTCCAGGGGATCTTCCCGACCCAGGGATTGAACCTGGGTCTCCTGCATGAAAAGCAACCTCAATAGCCTCTGAAGAGAACATATGAGTATATAATAGTATATACAATATAATTCCATTTTGTCAGTGTTAACAGTAATAACGTGTACAAATTGGTATTATGATGTTTTATGTTCTTTTCTACTTATTTGGAATTTTTTTATTTTTAGAATTAAAAAAAGCGTAATTATTATTATCAGAAAAAAAGCATAATTTTTTCAAATGATGGGTATGTTTATAGAAGTTAAAAGAAAACTTTCTTCCACAAAAGGAAGAAAATATTAGCAAACATTTGTGAGGAACATAAGAATATCTCCAAAGAGGAGCTAATTTGAGAAAGACTCATCCTAGATATGGGCTTGAAATTCAAAAAGGAGAATTCCTATCAGCAGATAGCATCTTACGCAAAGGACACACCTGTAGACTACAATCTTGGCCATTTGAAGCCAGATTCTACCTCTGAGCACTTGCGAGCACAGATCCAGGGGTCAAGGGCACCTCTTCTCTGCCTCCATCTCAGCCCCTGGTATAGGAGCTCGTTCTTTGACCCTGATGTCCCTAAGCTCACTGCTGGGATCCCTACACTCTTGCCTGGGTCTTGGTATGGTGGAATGCTCAGTTTGCTCTCAGAGAGCCCCAGCCAAACACAGAAAACCCTCAAATAACTTGAATACCCCTGGAATGAAGTCCATGTACAGGCAGCCACTTTTATAGCATGCAAAGAGAATATCCTTTCACCCCCCCTCCACCAAATATGCAAAAACAAAACCCATTTTCATGGGTAGTTTCTCTTGGTGGGTTTCTAATCCTTCTGAACTGATGGTTAGGGCATTTGACAAGCTATTCAGTTAGGTTTAACAGTATTCAGAAAACTGTGTATTTTATGTTATCCAAAGAAATTTAACAGATAAAAGATATATGGTATCACATTTAGACCACACGAAGGTAAAAACTTAAAGATAATACAGTGCAAATGAATGTAAAGAGTGCACTCTTTCTTTGGATGACTTAAAAAAGACAGATCCATGGCTTAAATGCTTTGAACTCTTCAAAGAAAAACCCTATTCAACACAAAGGTGATCTATTCTTTGTGTGCGTGGATACACGCTCAGTTGTGTTCAACTCTTGGTGACCCCACTGACTGTATCCCACCAGGCTCTGTCCATGGGATTTCCCAGTAAAAATACTGGAATGGGTTGCCATTTCCTACTCCAGGGAATCTTCCCGACTCAGGGATCAAATCCATATCTCTTGGGTCTCCTGCATGGGCAGGTAGATTCTTTACCATTGCGCCAACTGGGAAGATCGATCTATTCCCTAGATGAAATGTACTGCTGCCTTTATGAGGATTTGAAGGGGAAGAAAAAGTGTTGCATATGCATAATATATATTAAATTGTACAAAAATAGCCTAACTTGCACATGCATACACACCATGCAATCAATTTTTACATAATTTGATCATGCCTTTCCTTATGTTATTAAAAATGACACTGAGGCACAGAGAGGCAAAGTGCCCCACTCAGTTCAGAAACTTGCTTTTCTACAAGGTAGAGACTGTTCCTAATAAAACAAAACCCAGAAATTCAAGACAACCTAACTTCTAAGATTATCAGTTCACTGTTTAACACTTCAGCTGCCTAGAACATCTTAAGGGTCCAGGCTCCCCAGGTGGTTCAGTGGTAAAGAATATGCCTGCCCATGCAGGAGATGTGGGTTGGATCCCTGCATCAGGAAGATCCCCTGGAGGAGGAAATGGCAACCCACTCCTTTATTCTTGCCTGGAAAACAGAGGAGTCTGGTAGGCTACAGTCCACGGGTCACAAAGAGTTAGATATGACTGAGCATGCACACACATCTTAGGGTCAGAAGCTACTTCCAGCTTTGGAGGTATGGGGTACAGTAGAAAATTTTAATCCTCATGCATCAATTTTCTGGCTTGATAAGAGCTTAGCATTATATTGCTTAATAAAATCAGAGGAAAAGGCGCTGCTAGAAATCTTTTAGCTCATTAGCAGTAGTTCAGTATTTTTTTTTAAACTCAACTAAATTTTGTTTTTTAACACTACTATAATTATACATGACTCACAATATATTTCTATCAGACAGTACTGCTTGGACTATTTCGATACTGAGTGCGATGGTTAATTTTATGTGTTGCCTTGACTCGTCACGAGGTGCCCAGATTAAACATTATTTCTGGATGTCTGTAAGAGTGTTTCTAGATGGGATTTGTATTTGAATTGATGGACTCAGGAGTGCAGACTGCCCACTCCAATGTGAGTAGGTATCAAATAATTGTTGATGTCCAAGAGCAAAAAGGTAGAGGAATATTTTGTATCCAACCAGCAGCAAATAAGAAAGGAGTTTGCGGGGGCTCCATCCAGTGACTACCACTCATCTTGGGAGACTTAACACCATCCTGGTGTCAGGGCTTCCACCATCATATTGTATGCCTAGGTTTTTGTTTGTTTATTCTCCAACATTCCAGCGTCTACAACTCACACCAGCATTCCATTCCCGAGCCTCCATAACCCTGACCATTATCCCCTCCATGGAAGACAGAGCAGAGGCGTGAGGTGACCCGGCTCTGGTGGGTGAAAGTGAAGTGTGGGAGGAGTCTTGACCCTCTGAGAGCTGCGTGGCCATTATGAAGTAACTGACCTGCAGGAAACTGCTACCGTGGTTCACAAATTTATTGTCAGGTTCCAGCCTCTAGCTGTTCTCTGATTGTTCTAAATACTTGACAAACTGAAGCCTTTTCACTTTCCGTTGAAATTGCCTCATCTCCCTGTCACAGCGCCATGGGGGACTCCATTACTTTTCTGAGTTCTTTCCCCTCCTGACAAGTCATTTAGCTGGCTTCTTGTTGTGAAGGCTGTCCATGTCAAATTAGCCAGGGCCCCTATTGTCCTTATTACCACTCGAAAAGCCATCATGAGTAATGCTACGGGGTCCCTCAGTTGTCATCATTTGTCAGAAAGAAAGGGAGTGTGGTTACATATAGCTGACAGGTAATTTCGGTGTCTACAATTACCCCAATTAGTCTTGTCATAAACAATTCGATAAATGCACACCAATACAAACAGATAAACACACCAAGGTCTCTCACTATTAATGCTGTGTAATGGGTAAATCAGTGATATGATGCTATATTTTATTTATTTATTTTTTAAACTATCCTCAGCTGTGAAGCTGGCGCTTGCTACCTGGTCAGCACAAATTGTACTATCTACTTTCATTAGCTCATCACCACAGGAAAATCTGAAAGGCTGTGACAAAATTCATTTAGAGAGAGAGGGAAAGAGCGGATTGTTATAACACCTGCTTTAGGCAAGGCTACAACAAAGGTTTTCTTTTTGTCAGTTCTGGGCGACTATGGGCTTCAAAGTTGACTACTTTGTGTTAAAAGAGCAACATATGAAATATGATAAGAATAGAGAAATTATATCCATACAGAAATCAGAAACATGATTTGAAAAAAATATATATATAAAAGCCTGGTGCCAATGTACCACTCAGCAAAAAAAAAAAAAAAAAAAAGACTGTGGGCTGGCAGTTTCATATATAAGATGATTTCAGTTCTCTCCAACTACTGATTCCCATTTTTTTTTTTAAAGCTGCACCTTAAATATAAAACTTGCCATGTTCACTGTCAAAGCTATTATCTGCTCCAGCATGGACTTGCTTAATGAAGGTATCAACAGTATTCCTTGCTGGACTAGGCATAGAGGTGATTAAGACTCAGTGAGAGTAGAACACTGCTCACTCACGGCTCTCTAAACACCAGGGATCGAATCTGTTTTAACACAACACCCTCTAGGAGGACTCTCCAGTCAGACCCCGTACTCAGTCTCAAGTGTAACACCATGATGTTCACGCTCGTGATCCACAGAAATAGGTCCTCAAGACCCAAGATCTGTAGGGTTCCCCGTGCCCTGTTTGCTGACCGTAATCTTAAGTGATGGCTGAAAAACCCAACACAAGGAGATTGTTGGAGGAAATTGCTCTTGGCAACTATTTGTTCAAGCTCAAGATTTTTTTTTTTTTTAAACCAACACTAAGAACCCACCAGAAAATAGGACAGGTCTCCCTAATGAGTAATCTATTTTAGCACAGTCTTGTCTAGGCATGACAGTTTACTGAGAGGCTTGAAAAACTCGTAATTACCAGTGTTACAGGGCAATTAATGTATATTACACTGCACTACTCATGGCAGCAACTGTCATTTTCTCAATAAAAATGAGTACTCTTCAGCTAAAGGTGACATTAATTGGGACTTTAATGACTATGCAGAGGAGCTGAAGCCAAATATGAACAAAACAGCGATTCAATGAGCGACTTCAGAAACGAGAAAATTGTACTAAAATGAGATTAATTGCTGTTTAGAAAAAGGAAAGAACCTAAAAAGCTATTAAATTGCAGGGTTTGGGTGCCCGGGTGATGGTTGTGATGTTAATCTTGCATTCTCACAGCAGGCAAATATTCACTAAATTCAGAGCCTTTTGACAGCAGGAAAAATCATGTATGCTTAACTTCAATCCATCAAAAATATATTTCAGCTTTTATCAGTGTTCTAAATACTTCTGCAATTTCAAAAATTACTGCTCCATTCCTTGGCTGTCATCATGCAAATGTGAACACTGTCAATATTGCTATGAAAAATTTCCCAGCTTCAAAAGGCCTACATCAGTGATAAAGAAAGAAAAACGTGAAGATTAGAATTGCAAAACACACACTACTAATATAACAGAAATCAAACAATAAGAATTTAATGTTTAAGTTGTGGAAACTGCTAAAATAGAAAATGATGGGGTGGTTTTTTTTTTTTTTCAGTAGATAAATCAAAGAAAAATAATTCTGAAATTCTTTCAAAACTTGTAACTTGATGCTTAATTAATCATCACCAATAATTAAGACAGAATTTTGCATCTTGACTTCAGGTGCTGTAATTGTTAATACTTCTCTCTTGTTTCTAAAACCTTTATCCTTGCTTCTTGGTTCTTGAAAACAATTATATAATTGCTTTTCTTTATGGCCTTTTCAAATATCATGATGACTGTATACACAAAACACGGCACTTAAACTTTGACATGTAAGAGGGATAAAAAGATTTGATAACTCCAGAGTTACATACTCTGCAACTTGAATTCTTTTTTTCAAAAGAAAGGACAGCAACTTGCTAATTTTGTTAAAGAGGGAGTTTTCAAAACAGTTATATTTGGCCAGAAACGTAGTTATTTGCTGCCCCAATAAAAAAGATCAGGCTTGATTTTAGAATACTGTGCACTTTCTTACTGCATAAGCAATTCTGTTTGTTCTGCATTTTAATATTTAAAGAGTCTTCTCATCTACAGTTTAGGTCAGGGCTCGAGACACATTAACACACTCAAGAACCACATCCACTAAATGACAGGGGGAGGTGAAATAGTGTACTTTCCATCTTTAAATCAATGATAAACCCTGTCTCTTCTAAAAATCCAGAAATACAAATCACCTGACCTCCATTATGAAGACTGGTTATTGGCCACTTGTCTGCCAGACTATACTTATAAGGCCACTGGGGGACAGGAGAGGGGAGTGGGGAGAGAAACACACGCATATCCACGTGCTCGAAGAAGGGATGTTCTAAGTTTAGTCTTCCAGCTGTTTCATCCACTAAAAATGCTCTTTCTTGAGTTCTCAATCTGAGCTTGAGCATAATCATCTTCGTAAAACAAGCTGCTTCCCGGGTCCTGCCTTTCCCAGTTCTACCTGCTCCTCCTCTTCCTCCAATTCTCCCCCCTCTTGTATCTAGACTTTTATGTTAACGGCACAATTCTTCCTCAGGAGTTGAACAAATGTCCTTTTTAGTCCTTTTTTGGGGGGTGAAAAGGGGCCTTTGTTATTCATTGTGCCATTTCAAAAACTAAGCTTCTCTCCTACCTCAAAAACAGCTTTATTTTAAGGACAAAAAATTCACCAGGCTCCCCCTACAAGTCTTTTCAGGCCGAGTTCTTAGAGAAGACAGGTGCCTTTGGCTAAATTATCTCTACTGACAAACTATTCACATAAATTTGCTTTTTAAAAAACAACTACATGTCAATAGTTTGATTCCATTTTGTCTATGCAAATACCATTGATAAAAATTTCAATGGAAGTTCTCAGGGAGTGGAAGAGTTCCAAACTAGGTATTGAAACGGGACTCAGGAATAGGATACTAATTCACCAAACTTGCCAAGAATGATCTAACCCAGGAGCCATACAAAGGCAATTGCGAACCATGTACATGATCCCAGATAATCCCTTATACTGTATCTCTCCTCGGATCTCATCTCCATTCTGCAGTTGACCGCATGAGGCTCCATTTGGGGCCACAGGTTTTCTACTTGCAAAAAAAAAAAAAAAACAACCCAAAAACAAAACCAGGAGCAACTTTGTCATGCTAAATTTGCTGCATGAGAACTCAGTGCTGAGCACTTGGCAGACACACCAGCTCCAATGTTGTGGAGCTGGTGTTAACCAGGAATGTTAACGACTGGAACAGACCTTTAAGGAGAGTTCCTAAAATGAGTTTATTTGATACTGTTGTTCAGTTGCTGAAATTCTTTACCCCTCACAGTGGCCCCGGTGGTGCTGTGAGAAAAGGTGATCACACTGAATCCATGTGAAAGGCTTGTACGAAAAAGCAGGCATCACTGTTCTCCGCTGAGGTTGAAATTTCATTTTTAACCTCATTATTATTTTGCACCAATATCTTAAGTCTTTCTTCCAAACTACTATTTGGTGGGTTAAATTTCTTATTCAAGACCCCTCCCAAGACTGAAACGTAACACAATGGGCATCAGTCTCACAACTGACAGATCATGTTTAAGCTGGGAATAGTGACAAGTTACAGGGACTCTTTTTTAAAAAAATAAAAATAAATCCCAGGAGATTAGTAAGATGCATTTTTAGATACATACCCTAAGAACATTATAAACTCAGTGAGAAGCCAAACTGGAATATCTCAAGTTTGGAAGATGAACAATATTTTGATGTGCCAAGGCTAATATATTATATGTTTCGAGTCTTACTATTAAGACCTGTAGCAACTGTTTTAAGAGATGAGTAGAAATGAAACAAATGGTAAATGTTTATTCAGTCACACAGTTCTGAAAGAAAACAACTGTTAATTTGCATTCACTTGGGATCAGTTAGCAGACTGCTTTTTAAGAGCTATCACCTCTCAGCAGCCCATAAAAGACGAAGCTTTCATTCGCTCCCCTACTACCTGCTCTGACTATATGACATTTAATTTAAATTTATTTTCTATTCACCATGAATATCCAACGAATCAAAAATCATTTTGACATAAGTACTGTTCTTTGTTGGTTAGCCTGTAGTGGAGAAAGCGGCAGGCTAAACACCTGCGGGTCAGTGCAAAGATGCAGTCTCGTGGACTCTATCTTCCAATATGGAAAATTCTAGCATGACCAACTTGAGGTACCATCTGAGTCATCAGATAAATTACATTTATATCACTTCAGTGCAGTCAGAAGTTATGCTGCATAAATAAAACTTTAATGACCTATCTATGTGGGTGATAGAATGTAAGCCAGCTCAATGAGAGGAAATCTTAACTGTGGAGAGTAAAAGTCTTGGATTCCTTTGTTAATTAGCTTCCCCCTTCTCTTAAGTAAGATGAGGAAGAAAGAAAAAAGGGCATTTAGTTGGGCTTCTGGAGGGCAAGGGGAAGGAAGGGCTATGTAACTAAAGAGAGGTCTGTACAGGCTTTTTTGCCATCTAGCAATTCCAGAAGGACTTTCCTGGGGCATCCCCTCGCTCGTCTTCTCAGGAATTTATGAGACTTTAGAAAAAGCTGACTCGAGCAGGAAGTCTGTTATGGAGAGCTTTCCTGGAAGGCAAGACCAATTAACCCTGACTAAAAGAGAGAAAAAAAATCTTGAGTAAAGAGGATGAGGGGACCGAGAAAAAAGGCTCGAAGTGAGAAGTGGGACTAAGAAGGTCTATGCAGCTGTACATCAGTGACAGGGAGGACGACAAGGGGGGTGGGTGGAGTGGCTGTCATGACAGGGAAAGTTAGAGCAGGCAGGAAAGGAAGATATCATCGGATCACTGCTTCTTCATCAGGGTCTGCTTGGCTTGAAGGAGTCTTTGTTCCCTGAGTCAGCAAAGAGATGAGGCGTTAAGAATTGCACTCAACTTCAGAACCTAGATCTCGAGCAAACCAGGGGAATCTACTTCCAAAGCGAGCAGTGCACGAGAAGACGGCCCCAGAACAGAAACGTTCTGGGAATCACCCAGTTTACCCAACCCAGATGAAAGGAAGAGTGACTCACTGCAGAGCATAAGCTTCCAACTGCAATTTAAGCCAAAATTTGGTGGCAAAAAGCCACTGAACCAGTGCTTTCCAGTCTACTCACACTTCTCTTTCCGAAGGCGCTACTACAATTGGACACTCAGATTCAGAGCTTCAGGAACTAATTCTAAGTTTACTTTCCCTCAAGATTTCCAACTCTGAGCCTCAACTTTTTCTATTGCTTGATTCTGTTTCTGTTCTATTTCTAGCTGGGGAATACTCATTTCACTGCCTGCTTCAGTTCAGTTCAGTCGCTCAGTCGTGTCTGACTCTTTGGGACTCCATGGACTGCAGCATGCCAGACCTCCCTGTTCATCACTAACTCCCGGAGTTTACTCAAACTCATGTCCATGGAGTCGGTGATGCCATCCAACCACCTCATCCTCTGTCATCCCCTTCTCCCAGCATCATGGTCTTTTCAAATGAGTCAGCTCTTTGCATCAGGTAGCCAAAGTACTGGAGTTTCAGATTCAACATCACTCCTTCCAATGAATATTCAGGACTGATCTCCCTTAGGATTGACTAGTTGGATCTCTCAAGAGAGAGACTTCTCCAACACCATAGTTCAAAAGCATCAATTCTTCAGTGCTCAGCTTTCTTAGCAATGCCTAAAAGGTCATACAAGATAAGAGGGCTGAGTTTCTCCTGTACTCTCAAGCTGGAATAGGAATGCTTCCTTTCTTATCCTGGGCCTCATCTTAGGATGCCAAATTTCACTGTAACTCTTGGTGAGGGGAGACCATTCTTTTTACTCACAAGTTTGTACATACATTCATTGTCTACTGACACTAACCACTACAGACACACAACTAGAACAAAAAGGGCTGGGCAGTCTAACTTTAGAACTCTTCATCTAGGTGGCACCGAGCACTAGTAAAACAGCATCTTTCTTAGGAACACAAAGCATTTCTTGATGTTTTGATGCACTGAATCTCATCTCAATTCCATGTCTGCCCATTTAAAATCTATTAATGCCATGTATATGCTTTTATCGATAAAAATGGAAGGAATGAAGTTCTTGGTAAAAGCAAATACAAAGAAAGCTTGGTTAAATAGTCAAAATATTCATTCTGTGGCTATTGATTTAAGGTTTAAAATAAGTAAATCAGTTAGAATGGGTTTCCCTCATCTAGCACCATTACATGAGTTTTAGAGGTTTATTTATTTTAATGTCATGGGACAGATACATAAAACATAAAAAAGGAGGGATCTGGCTTTTTATATTAGCAAAAAGTCAAATGCTTTTTCTTGTTCTATCTATGATATATATTTTTAACCTTTGAGGTGTCCACTCAACCACCCCACAGCTCCAGCTCCTGGTGTCCACAGTTTTCCCTAATTAGTCTAGTAGGTGCTCGTCTCACTTGTCACCAGCTGAGTTATCAGGCTGGCCCTTTTCTACAATACAGCTGCTTGTTTTTTAAAAGTTTTGGAACTGGTAATTCAGGAAATTAAAATGGGAAGATGAGTTTGAATTGGCTAAACAGCTAACATTCTTAAAACTGTCCTTACTTGGAATGAGGACAGCTGGTGAGAATCGGCCTCCTTTTCCTGCAGACTCATTTTCTGAGTCCCAGTCAGTGCCTCAGTGCCCCTGATATCCCCCCACCCCCCACGCCCCACGTCCCTTCAACCCTGCACAGACTGGGAGCTTCTTGAGGGGAGGTCCCTCATTCATCCTTGGATGCCTGGTACCTGGCACATGCCTGGTACATGGTCAACAGAACAGTTCTGTTGAACAATAAGCAAAGCAATCCTAGCTCTGACACTACTGAATTAGTCTTGGACAAGTCACTTTATCTTTCTGAGCCTTTGCTTCCCTATCCGTTAAAATGCTTTTGTTTCCTAAAGGGTCAAAAAAAAAAAAAAAGAATGTGGAAGTGCTGAATAAATGTACAAGATTCCTACAGCTGTTGTTAATAATTACCATTTGGATTTATACACCATTCAATGGGAGAAACAAGAGCCAGTCTTATGGTCTCCACAGTTTTACCATAAGGAGCTTATAAAGCTCTAGTTTCCTTAGAATTGCAAGATGTGAGGCCACACCCACCCAGTTTTCTTGTTTTGTTTTCTGTCCCCATCTCCTGCATGCTCCCTCATTCCACCTCACCCCAACCCCAGCTCCAAATCAACACACAGATCTCTTCTAGGTTCTGGATCCTGCTCGGAAAGAAGTGACATTGCTTAGATGACTGTTTGGGAGTTTTTACATGCACGCACTTTCCTTATGATAACACAATGCTTCTGCAGAATGCACCCTGGCTCTGCTCAAAGTCTGGATTTTGCTGAGGTGACCAAAAAGGCAAGTGGGACCTAATCAGTACCACGTCCCCCTCTCTCTCACACCAAGGCTCCTTATTTACCAAACACCCAGTCTTTCATATCACATGTCCTCTGCTCAGCTGCCCACTGAAAGGAACAGGAATAGAGGAAAATGAGCATGAAGAAAGAATACTTGCATATATATATATAGGATACACGTGTGCTCAGTCATGTCCAGCTTTCTGTGACCCTATGGACTGTAGTGTGCCAGGCTCCTCTCTCCATGAGATTTTTCTGGTAAGAGTACTGGAGCGGGTTGCAATTTCCTCCTTCAGGGTATCTTCCTGACCCAGGGATTGAATCTGCGTCCCCTGCATTGGCAGGCAAATTCTTTACCACTGAGCCACGGGGGAAGCCCTATGTATTGGATATATACATATATATTGGATATATATACATATAAATAGATAAATACACATACACATACCACCTTTCCAGGGTTGGCTGAGAGCCACTAAGCTGTATCTAACAAAATACACCGACCTACCTTTAAAAAAGCAAACACACTAAAACATACCAAGAACCACCATTCAAGTACTGATGTTATCATTCCCCCATTCCTTATGTTCAAACACTAGTAACAGAGAATTACCTGATTTCAGACTGAACGGTGCCAGAGACTTCATAAGAGAGCATTTATCTAGTGTAGAATGAATAATTTCCATAGACAGCTGAATTACTTGAGAACCTACACAAGTAACTGGAACTTCAGAAACCCTGGCGCACTTAAGTGCTCCATGAGCCTCACACTCCCCCCATGCACTTGAAGAAGAAAGGCACTGCAGGTGAATCCAGGGCCGGGAATTATTTTTTAAGTCAGTAGAGCAACACAAACACATTGTTTGCTTTATGTCATCTGGTTTGTCTTAATCATGAACTAAAAATTCATTTACAGTGCTGTATACAAATGCCATGTTTATAGCAGGATCGTACGCTGCTTGCTTGAAATCGATACATTAAAATTAAGAACAGAAATCCACCTTAATGGTCAAAGACAACCAATAACAAAACCACTAAATTCCAGTTGTCAAACATCATTGAATATGTATGTTTCTGTTTTTTTTTAAAGAGTAATTATTAAAACTAAAGCGATATGAGTGAGTGTTTATGACTTCCTATTGAAAAGCCCAAATTACAAAGCACTCATTCCAGGTTGAAGAAAATCACGTGGCCATCCCTGTGCAACGGCCTAATGACTTTATATCCTCTTGTCAAACCTCAGCAGTTTTATTTGTAGTGATACATGCCGGAGAAGGTTGGAGGTTAAAGTTGATAGGAGGGGCAACAGGAAAATCAACCAACTCCTTTCAGGAGATTACAACCTTTAACATATTTGGGTCTGTCGGCAGTTTCTGCAAACTTTACAAGTCTGTGATTGGTGGTGTTTTTCAAAAACTGATCCTCAAATCAGAGGTCAGATGAACCTAGTAAATGTCCTTTCACTTTGAAATAATCCCAAGTGGTTAATGTACTCCCCAGTTTATAGCTCTTGGATTTTTTCCTCCTGTGCCTGTAGTAAAAAAAAAAAAAACACACAAAAAAACCCCCCTACTCTTTATTTTTCAAGTATCTGAGATCTTGGAAAAGTGAAATTACTAACTCCCAGTGCATGATATGGCTCCAAAAGCAAGGAAGCATCTGTTGGAAGAATAAATAAATAAATACAAGAAAGAAGAAAACAGAAAAAAGAAGAAAAAAGTCCCTCTGCGGGAGACAAACTTTGTTTGGGCTCTTGGGCAAGGAGATGTTTCATTAGTGCACTGGCGCTGTCCTCCAAGAAGTGTTTAGATTCTCCGTAGCTTCACGCTGAACGGAGCGGGATATCTTAACTACAGCACTGGCATCACAAACCAAGACCCAAGCAAAAACATATCCTTGCAGCATCCTCTCTCCTTGACTTGGCATACACGGGTTCCCTTAAAGGCAGACCCAGGATTCAGTACTGCTAGTTACCTTTAACTAAATGTGACTTTTGTGCCAGTCATTATATACATGTGCGCTCACTAAATTCTCATAAGAATCAAACTGGGCTCATTTTACAGATGTGCAAAAAAAGAGGAGAGAAAACAATCTGCCCAAGGCCACACTGACAGTAAGCAGCCAGTTGAGAACTAAACTCTGCTCGTCCTTCACTCGTACCTGAACTCTTTCTACTCATCTGTATTGCTTCTTTACAGGGCTTCCCAGGTGGCTCAGTGGTAAAGAGTCTGCTTCCAACGTGAGTCCTGGGGCGGGAAGATCCCCTGAGGAGGAAATGACAACCCACCCCAGTATTCTTGCCTGGGAAATCCCATGGACAGAAGAGTCTAGGGGGCTACAGAGGAGCCTGGAGGGTTACAGTCCACAGGATCACAAAAGAGTTCGATACAACTTAGCGACTGAACAACAACATACTGGTTCTTAGGTTGTAACCGATGATGTAAATAATTTCTAGACTGTCCCCCTTTGTATTTAAAATTTTTAATCATCACTGTGCGTTGATTTTAATGCACAGTGAGTACTATGCAGCATGCAAGAGAGCAAGAAGGACAGCATGAAACAACCTCAGGTCCTGGGTCAGCACGTGGCTGGAGTTGGGGGTCTAGTAATATTACTGGCTACTAATTGTTAAGAAAAATGTTTTAGGACTTCAAGAGTTCTCTATGTCAAGGTGATTGATAGCAGTTATATAATTACTAAACACTTGTGACATTAAAACAATCCCTACATAAATCCCATGCCTTTTTAAAAAAATTTGCCCAACTTATAGATTGTAGAATTTGATGCTGGGTGACCACCTCATTGGACCTCAGTTTCTTCATTTGTAAAATGTGATGTTTATCCACAGGAGGTGTTGGCTAGCTGTAAGAAGTTTAAGTGTGAATTTTTTCTTTTTTTAATCCCCCTGCTTAATTCTAGTGATTGAGCTCAAAGTTTTTCAAAGAAATAAGAGACACCTACACTTATGAATGAAATGAAGAGGAAAAACACAACTTTAAGAAAGGTTTACTTTTAAAAAAGGAACAGGAGTGAATGAAAATCCTGGGCCAACTGAAAGTCATGCAGTGCTGCCTCTTATTTTGTGGATCCCTGTAATGGCACATAAAGGCTTTAAAAATAACTTGATCTAGGAATGACCCGAAAGGCAAACCATTTTCTCATGTAGCAGGGTATGTCACAAGTGTTATGGGAAGCATCAACTTGTATTTAGAGAGTTTAACAAATGTTTTCCAAACATTGCCACTCACTGTTTGAAGGTGAGGAAACACATGCTGGTTGAAACTTTTTTTTTTTTTTTTTAATGCACTAACGACTGAGAAATTGCCAACCTGAAAATGCTTTTGTTGTTTAAAAGTACATTCCATAAAGATATTTGATAAAAGATGTTCCAATTTTCACAGTAACTTGGTTTCCTTTACTCACAGTGTCTAAGTGTGTACATACATATCATATAGATAACAGATCCTTTTGCTTGTTTTTATTTGTTTGCTTCCATTTAACATAGAGAAAGTGTTAAGGGAAAGAACGCAGGACAGCAGAACTCGGAAGCCCTCGGTTCAAGCCTCACTGGAAATAAACTGGACACTTGAAAGGGCAAATGGTTTAAATGCTACTCAATACTCTTGAGTTTACCTGCTTCTGTTATGAACACCCTACTTTCCAACTCAAATTTCACAGTGAAAGACAGGACAACACAAGTCCCTAATATCCAAACCTGTTTTGTTTTTCCCATCTCGACTGAACTGCCTTTATTCTTTTCCATTTTCACACTTCTTTTCCATTTCACACTTTTGAACTTCAGCAAGAACCTCCCATTTGGTCTCCCTTCCCCAGTCTTTCTTATATTTCCACAGCCGAAACAAACAAACAAAATCTCCCACAAACCAAACACCTCTAATTGGTCTTCCACACCGGGGCTTAACAATATTTCTAAATAACAGATCTAAGTGTGTCAGCAACTTGCTATAAAAAACCTATCTGTACTGCCCCAGAGACAATGTTTGAAGTCTATGGCATCATGCAAGGTTTTAATCTGGTTCCTGATTGCTGTGCTCTAATCATACTAAAAGCTGTTGGTAGCTTCAGTTCTTCCAAACCTCTGCACATGCTGTCCCTTCTGTTCAAAATACTGTTCCCCATTCATCTTCCCCTCCAATCTAAGCTGGGGTGTGCAGGAATTAGCCTTCTGTATTTTCATCATATACTCCAGGCACATCTCAATCTTAGTCCTTTCACGCTGTAATTGCTGGTTTACTTGCAACAATTGCTGTTTACTGGTCTGCATCCCCCCCAGAATCAGCTCATTGAGAGCAGGAATTGTATTTTGGGGGAATCTCTGTATTGAGAGGCCTAGGAGAGTGCTTGGTTTATGGCTGGCCCTTAGCAGATTCTGATCAATAATTATCTGAGTGATAGAATGAAAGGCTAAAGCTCTACTTTAAAGATATGTCTAGTAGGAAATTATGTGACAGGCAAATCTCATGCCTCTCATTTTAATTTCCAAATATTTACATGATCTTAATCTTTAAGCACATTTTTAGTTTGTGAATACCATATCACAGAATGGGTACATAATGGAAAACAATGACAAACTGACCCATCTTCTATAGGGCCCTACCCCTGATCTGGTAATGAATAAATAACTTCATGTAAATATTTTGGTGATGAAAGTGAATCACTGCTTGTATTATACAAATACTGGGAAAACTGCAATTTTTTTTTCCATTTAGTTTTATTAGAATGCATAAGAACTCTTTGATGCTTAAATTGCATGTATGTGCTGACTGGGTTATCACTGAGGCCCATCTATCATAGCCTGGTCATATATATATTCTGAAGTACACAGACAATAAGAACATAACCACTTATCTACCATTTCTGCTCATCCACCCTTACTGGCTTACTAATGTTATACAAAAGCAGCAGGAAATGGTATTATAGGTGCTCAGCTGTTTTGAGGAAGGAAGTAGGAAGCTAGATACTGTAGCATTCATATCAATAGCCAGATACCATAAAAAAGCCACACTACAGCCAAAACATTCAATGCTTCTGATCTCACATCGGCTAAACAGAGTTATACAGAAAATGGCAGTACACTTGAAGGCCAATCTCAAAGCTACAGTCTCGAGTGTGAAGGACTCAGACTCAGAGGGATCTAATTCAATTCAAGCATTTATTGAGACATATTGATGCTTTCAAACTGTGGGGCGGGAGAAGGCTCTTGAGAGTCCCTTGGTCTGCAAGGAGATCAAATCACAGTCAATCCTAAAGGAAATGAATCCTGAACATTCTTTGGAAGGACTGATGCTGAAGCTGATGCTCCAATACTCTGGCCACCTGATGGCAAGGGCCGACTCACTGGAAAAGCCTCTGATGCTGGGAGAGACTGAAGGCAAAAGGAGAAGGGGGCAGCAGAGGATGAGATGGTTAGATAGTATCACCAATTCAATGAACATGAATTTGAGCAAACTCCAGGAGATAGTGGAGGAGAGAGGAGCCTGGTGTGTCCATGGGGTTGCAAAACGTTGGACACAATTAGTGACTGAACAACAACAACAACATTTAACCACAGCTAGTTGGAAAGATCTTCACGGACCATATGTTCATGATTTAAAAAGAATGCATTTATTCATTTACTGTCTTTCCCATCATAATATGAACTCCCTAAGGATGGGACCCTTATGTGTCTTGTCCATTGTTGCATTTCTGGTACTCCAATTAGACAAGGCAAAGAAGGAGGAATTTTTACTTAACCAGACCATCCGGAGCCACTCTAGGGAGGCTAGGCTCCCTCTCACCCTGAGGGAGACGTAGACTCCAGGATGCATTTAGAAAGAGAGATTCAGACACAATAAGGTTCATGAAGAGAATGCTAGCATGGCTGGGTGACATTTGCTCTCCTGGAAAGAAAGCAGAATAACCCAGACCAATGTGTATGGACCACAGAGCTTGGGAGAGGTACATGGCAGCTGTTTTGTCTCCAGCAAAGTAGGCATTGCTCTGAAAAGCCTGCAGAGAAAGCGGGCCTTTGTTGTTGTTGTTAGATTCCTCACTGCAAAAATTCTTTTTACAAGTATCAGATTAGAGTGACAAAGACTTTGATTTTTCCCATTAAATAGAAGGATAGAAAAACGTTTCCAGTGATCCTACTGTCAATCATCTGGTGATGGACTTCATGAAATTCCCAGGAAATTCAGGAAAACAGAACATCAAAGTTTGCCAAGACTTAAAAAAAAAAAATGGGAAAGATTTCTTTAGAATGAAAAACAAGATATTTAAGGCCATGGGTTCATATACTGTCTTGTGGTTTCTCTTAGGCCTGGGGCGACTGAGGGTGCATATAACGCTCACCTCATAAACAGGCCTCAAGCATCAGAGGGGACAGGAATCCTGACAGCAGCATCTAGTGATGGAGGGGCAGAGATGTCAGCGATGTTCTGACAGCGGCATGATTATATTCAAACATAAAAGCTGTACAGTTGGAACCTAATACTAATTAAGAACTCTGGAGAACACAGAATATCTTTAGGTGTTTAGTCCCAGTAGCAGGTTACACATGGGCTCAGCCCCTTCCTCTACAACCTTACTAAGATAGTTCCTGAATTCTCCTGTTTTAACTTGCTTTAAACTTATCACCTAGCCCCATCTTAGTCCAAGCCATTATAACATTAATAACAATAATTGCTAACATATACTGAGTGATTAATATATACAATGCACTTAATTCTCACAGCATCCCTAGAAAGTGCATTTTCGTTGTTTGTTTAGTCACTAAGTCGTGTCTGACTCTTTGTGACCCCGTGGACTATAGCCCACCAGGCTCCTCTGTCTATGGGATTCTCCAGTCAAGAATACTGGAGTGGGTTGCCACGCCCTCCTCCAGGGGATCTTCCCGACCCAGGAACTGAACCCACAACTCTTAAGCCTCCTGCATTGGCAGATGGGTTCTTTACATTATCTCCATTTTGAGATGAGGAAATGGAGGTTCAGAGAAGTTAAGGGACTGGCCCATGGTTTCATAGCGAAGAAGTGGCAGAGCCAGGCTGCCAAGGTGTTACCCTGGCTCTAGGGTCTACCCTTTTCTTAAACACACCACTTTACTGTCTCTTATTTTTAAGTGAACTCACAATAGTACTGTAATTCTCATCGTTCTTTCTTTCTGACCTATCCCCTATATCACTCCCCACATGATCTTTTTAAAAATGCTGTTTTCCTGATTAAAATATGGGAGGCAAGGCTCCACAATGCCCATACGATTTCTCCAAATTCCCTTCATGACTTGGCTCCCATATCTCCAGTCTCACATCTTCTATTTTCTGACACAGTGTATATTTCAGAAATACCCAGGTACTTACAATTCCCTCAATACACTGTGTGTTTTCATGTTTTGGCACCTTTGCAACATACAACTGGGTCAGTCACCTAGAAAATTTCTGTGCTTTACTTGTGACTTCACTCATAGGCATTTTCCACTCATTCTGGCCTGAGTGATGGTTCTATTCTGGCAAATTCTTCACTGCAAATTCTCTGTTTTCCATTTCTGTTCACTGTACCAGACTGTGAGCTCCCTGAGGTTAGAGGCAGCTATGCTTATCTTTAAAGCCTACCTGAATACCTAGCCCATGGTTTATGTTAAATGAATAAACGAATTAATATGTGAATGAGGGAACTTCAGCTATCTGCTTTGAAAGAAAGAAAAGTTTTGAAAGAAAACTAGCCTCCATTTGGGAATATTTGTCTCACTTAGCTAAACAATAGAAGGGCTCCAGAAGAAGGTCTCAACCCAAGCACCTTGGGGTCTTGGACGTGTACGAAAGTGTGGAGAAAACTGTGAGAAAGCAGTGTAGAAAATAAAGCTGATTTGAAATATTTCATATCATCAATGTTGAATTCAAGATCCTGTTTTATTTCTGCCTTCTTTCTTTGGCCATTAAAATCTAAAACTGTACTGATTTTTTGTTTCATTGTAATTAAGAAGCACTAAAACAAGAGAAGATAACCGAAAATGAGACACAGAAGCAGAAGTGTTTTGCATAAGCTTAGATATTCTAAGAATATTTATGCATTAGAACATGGTTTAATGTTAATAGTAGTAAGCTTTCACATCTCATTTTAAATCATATTATTCAGTTCATACTGTATTTCATATTTATTAGGTACACATTCTAACTTGTATATCTACTTAGGTACTTGGTGGTGGCCCAAATAAATAAATCTATGGTTTCAATCACTCCTTTCCCAGCAGCTCACACACACATGCTATTTTTGGTAGGTACCCAGATAAGTTACATAAAACTTTTGACACTTGGTTTTATTTACTTTTTTCCCATGCAATTCAAAAAAGAACTTTTCCTAGCTTAAATATAGAACTTTATGGTTAAAACTTTGTACCAAATTTCTAGGTATTCAAAAAACAAAACATATGATATTGAAGTGTTAACGTTCTGCACCCACACACCAGGACCTCAGAATGTGATACTACTTGGAGATAGGATCTTTAGAGGTAGTTAGGATAGTATGACTTGTCTCCTTATAAGATCAGGGAAAAGGATGTAAAGACAGGGAGAAGATAGCTGTCTTCACACCAATGAGAGAGGCCTGGGACAAACACTTCCCTCTCAGCCCTCAGAAGGAGTCAACCCTACTGACAGTTTGATCTTGAATTTTCAACTTCCAGAACTTTGAGAAAATACATTTCTGTGATTTAAGCCGCTTGTGCATGCATGCTAAGTCACTTTAGTCATGTCCAACTATTTGTGGCCCTATGGACTGTGGCCCACCAGCTTCCTCTGTCCATGGGATTCTCCAGGCAAGAATACTGGAGTGGGTTGCCGTGCCCTCCTCCAGGGGATCTTCCTGACCCAGGGGTTGAATCTGGTTATCTTAACCTCCTGCATTGGCAGGCATGTTCTTTGCCACCAGTGCCACCTGGGAAGCCCTCCATCAGGGGTATTTTGCTATGACGCCCTATCGGACTAATACACCTAGAGGCAATCACTTTATTTTCAGTGCTGGTACTTTGTAAAGTAAAAACATCTTTACATATATTAAATTATCATTATTTGATGAGGGCAATGGGATAAATTAGTTTTCAATGCTTTTCAGGCTCAACGATTTCTACTGAGGTGGAAAAATTCTGGCCTCCAAAATACTGAAAGTAACCTGGTTTCCACAAGGGCCCAAGCACACATCAGGAGAAGTGCATTCCAGGTTTCCCGACATGTCTCACCTTTTTATGCTGCTGTACTAGTTCCTCTTAAGGTGGACGTCACACCCTGGGGCAGGCCTAGAATATATTTTATTGGGTGGCTGGGGTTTGTTTTGCTGTTTTAAAACATGGAATTAGTTAACACCATTTAAAACATAGGAGACTAAGCATGGAAATCTGGATTTTCGACACTTAAGAACTGGAAGATCTGGTGCTCCTGGGCCCACTATATCTCCATGGCCACAGTGGGCTGAGACCGAGTGGTGGCCGCCCTGTGATGAAACACTGCTGCCTCTTAGCTTCACCACAGTCCCCACTCTAAGCTGTCTGCCTGGCCCCCAGGAGCATTTCACTTTGCCCCCTCTGGTCTAAGGGGATGCCACCTGGGCTTTTCAGTGTTGAGAAGTTTGGCTAGTTAGGAGGCCCAGGGGGAGGTGTTACTTATCTCCACGTTGATAGCTCTGAAGTGGGAGCTTGCTCCCTGTCTTCCATCTGACATCCCACCAGTGATGTGATTACCATCTCCTATTGGTCAGGAGTCTACACAAGAGTTCTTAAGAGGCCATTCCAAAGGGAATGCAGTTTTGGATGCAAAATGTGATTCTGTGGTCAAATAACTGTAGGGCTAACAATGACTATGCCAAAGCCTTTGACTGTGTGGATCACAATAAACTGTGGAAAATTCTGAAAGAGATGGGAATACCAGACCACCAGATCCATCTCCTGAGAAATCCATATGCAGGGCAAGAAGCAACAGTTAGAATTGGACATGGAACAACAGACTGGTTCCAAATCAGAAAAGGAGTACCTCAAGGCCGTATATTGTCACCCTGCTTTTTAACTTACATGCAGAGTACATTATGCGAAATGTTGGGCTGGATGAAGCACAAACTGGAATCCAGATTGCTAGGAGAAATATCAATAACCTCAGATATGTAGATGACACCACTGTTATGGCAGAAAGTCAAGAAGAACCAAAGAGCTTCTTGATGAAAGTGAAAGAAGAGAGTGAAAAAGTTGGCTTAAAACTCAACATTCAGAAAATAAAGAACATGGCATCAGGTCCCATCACTTCATTGCAAATAGATGGGGAAATAATGGAAACAGTGAGAGACTTTATTTTTGGGGGCTCCAAAATCACTGCAGATGGTGACTGCAGCCACGAAATTAAAAGATGCTTGTTCCTCAGAAGAAAAGCTAAGACAAACCTAGACAGCATATTAAAAAGCAGAGACATTACTTTGCCAACAAAGGTCCATCTAGTCAAAGCTATGGCTTTTCCAGTAGTCATGTATGAATGTGAGAGTTGGACTATAAAGAAAGTTGAGTGCCAAAGAATTGATGCTTTTGAACTGTGGTGATGGAGAAGACTCTTGAGAGTCCCTTGGACTGCAAGGTGATCCAACCAGTCTATCCTAAAGGAGATCAGTCTTGGGTGTTCATTGGAAGGACTGATGTTGAAGCTGAAACTCCAAAACTTTGGCCACCTGGTACAAAGAGCTGACTCATTGGAAAAGACCCTGATGCTGGGAAAGATTGATTGCAGGAGGAGAAGGGGACGACAGAGGATGAGATGGTTGGATGGCATCACTGACTGAATGGACATGAGTTTGGGTAAACTCCGGGAGTTGGATGGACAGGTAGGCCTGGCGTGCTACGGTTCATGTGGTCACAAAGTCGGACACGACTGAGCAACTGAACTGAACTGAACAATGATAACCATGTTTCCTTCCTGCAGAACATCTCAGAGCCTCTGAAATTTCAATGTAGTAAGTCACATTTTCGAAAATCATTTGACCACCCATCTCTTGTTTTGAGGAGCATTTTCAGCAAATAGCATTCAGTGAAACTCTGACCTGAGCAAGCCCTTTTCCCGCACAAAACAAAATTATTTTTGCTAAGTAAAGGAAATTTATGTAGTAAATACAGCATCTTAGATGAAAATTGAGAGAATATAAAAAAGTAATAATAATGCATGATTTTTCATTTGAAGTATTAATTTCTTAATTTCTATTGGCTATAATATGTGCAGAGATGACCCACACTATGGATCCTTTAAATTCAATTAAGTTGGTTTGGCAATGGTAATCCACTCTAGTACTCTTGTCTGGAAAATCCCGTGGGCTACAGTCCATGGGGTCACGATGAGTCAGACATGACTAAGCAACTTCACTTTCACTTTTTACTTTCATGCATTGGAGAAGGAAATGGCAACTTACTCCAGTATTCTTGCCTGGAGAATCCCAGGGATGGCAGAGCCTGGTGGGCTGCCATCTATGGGTTCTCACAGAGTCAGACACACCTGACGTGATTTAGCAGCAGCAGCAGCAAATTGGCTTAGATAAACCTCAGTAATCAAAATGGAACTGAGAGAATGCAGACTTATTTATACTTGGCCCTAAGATGCCATCTTCTGCCCCAAGATGTCATCTTCTGCTTAACTTCAGATTTGCTAACATTTGTAATATCTGCTTATTTAAGTTTGAAGTTTGATACTTGGCAGTAATAGTTAAAATGCGTAGTACAGTGTACACTTCTCATAAAGTGTTTGATAAATTAATTATAGTAGCATTGTTTCCAAACCTATTAATAGCATATAAAACAATACCAATAGTTCTTCTTAAAAAGTTGGTATTATTTCTCTCAGAAACTACAGGGGGTTTCCTAATAAGACAAGAGTAATGAAGAGAGGAGAAGGCCTATTTTCTTATAACTGTAAAATTGAAAGACTGATTATTTCTACTGTAAATACATTAGATTTGAAACATTTTGTCCAAGTGTCAGAAGCTTTGGGACCATCAAATGCAGATAATATGAACAATCTGTACCACTGACATTGATATATGAGACATATATATATATGTATATACTTCAAAAATACATCAAGCTTGTTCAAAATAAACCTAGTCATTTATTCAACAAATATTTATTAAGAGCTTGTTACATGCCAGGCACTGTTCTTAAGGATACAGCAGGAAATAAAACAGACCAAA
Organism: Capricornis sumatraensis; assembly: GCF_032405125.1. Lineage (NCBI taxonomy): Eukaryota > Metazoa > Chordata > Mammalia > Artiodactyla > Bovidae > Capricornis > Capricornis sumatraensis. Next base: position 70,252,421 of record NC_091070.1, read on the forward strand.
AACCCTGTCCTTGTAAATTTTAATTCTAATGGAGTAAATAAAATAGAGGACAGAATATATCATGTCAGAAGGTAAAAAGAACTATGGAGAAGCACAAAGAAAGGAAGAAAGACGGTGGCTGTTGGGAGGGTCAGGGTAAGTCTGATAAAGTGATGTTGTATCTCACTTTTGACACTGAACCATGTATTCAGAAAGTGTTTCATGCAAGGAGAACATTCACTGCAAAGAGCCTAAGGCAAAAATGTACCTCGTAAGTTTGAGGAATAGCAAAGAAGCCACCAGAATGCCTGGTGGAGAGTGAGTTTGAGGAATGTGGTAAGAGATAAGATTATAGCAATGACTCCAAGGAACCATGTGGGACTGCAAAGGCCAATGTATAGATTTTGGTTCTTATTCTGGGTCAATTGTGGAACTACCAGAAGATTTTTTAGCAAAGGATTAACATGATCTACTTATATTTGATGATTCTGATGCTATGCTGAGAAAATACTTTGGGAGGGTGGGCATGTAAGCAGGGAGATTAGTTATCTCAGTAATCCAGGAAGGACATGACAGTGACTTGGACCAAGTGGTAGCAGTGGAGATGGTAAAAAATGGTTGATTCTGGGGATATTTTTGGAGGTAGAATCAACAGGATTTCTAGAAAGATCACAAGTGAACTATGAGGGAAAGAAGCAAGAATGATCCAAAGAGGTTTTGCCTAAGTGAATGGAAGGCTACAGTCATCATTAACTGGGATGGGGAAAACTTTTAGGGGCCTCTGGAATTCAGATTTGGCATGCTGAGTTTGAGATATCTAACATATATCCAAGTAGAGATGTTGAAAAGCCAGGTGGATTTATGGGTCTGAAGTTCAGGGGAGAGTAACATTTTCCAAATGCTCTCAACATGACTTTAGCTTCCAATGTAATACTTGCTTGCTTCAGTCTAGACTCTTGATGAATTATTTCATTAGAATAATTTAGAAGAAGGGAAGGTTAAATAAAATGGGCCAAAACAGGGAGACTATGGGCATTGGATCATGCAATCACAAAGTCATGCAAAAGGGCATTGTAGGGTATGTTTGTTTGACTGGAATTATGTTGGTATGTGGAGCAACATCCAGGGATAAGGCTAGAGAGACAGCAGGCAGGCTGAGGAGACTGACTTCACTCTGTAGGGAATGTACAACACTGAAAATTCTAAAGAGGTTCAGAGGTGCAATGCCTCCAGGCTGTCAACAGCAGGGAGACCCCTCCACTCCTAGGTGTGAATGGCAGAGAGAAGGAAGTGGACACCCAGAGCTGAGAAAGGAGCTGGGTGGGGAGGACCGCCCGACAGGGCTGACTTGATCGTCACAGGCAGTCTACCTGAGGGCCCCGAAGGAGAAGTGGCTAGGAGAACAAATACCTTCCTGGCACTTCCTATGAACCCCTGGATCTCTTGCCAGTTCCTCCTCACTGAATAAACCCAACAGGAAGCCAGAGGGCAAAGGAGTTTGCTGGTGGCATGGAGCAGAGAGAAGTGGGAAGGAGAAAAACAGCACACAGAGGGAAGCATCACATCAGAGTCATGCCCGTGGAAGACGGGTCCAGCAGTATTGTGCAGGAAAAAGGAAAAAAGACAAAGTAAGAAGTATAAAGTATGGGAGACTAGTGCCTTCCTGCTTCCGAATTGCTCAGCATGCCAGGCATGAAATTAGTGCCAGTTCCAGGTGAGCAGGTGTCAGGAATGACATTCTCAATTAGGAATGAAAGCATATTTACGTGGGTGTGTAAGATGCTGGAGCATAACCTGCACATCAGAGCAGCATCCACAGGCATCTTCAGAGGTATATTTCTGAAACAAAGCATGGGAGAATGTCAAGTTCTTTAGCATTAAGTGCGTGTTCATGTAGAGGCCCCAGTATGAATGTTGTGACAGAGCGAAGAAAGAAACACGTTAGTGGCTCTAACGCACAAGCCAACCCAGGATGACTTTCAAAGCACGGGCAAACTTGGTGATTCTGGGGAAGAGAGGAAACTGAGGAAAGGAAGAAATGTAATAAGGAAGCATCCTCACTGGACAAGACGGGAGAGAACAAGCAAAAACTGAAAGAGGGATGGGGTGGCTTAACGAAGTCACGTGAGGGAGGGCTCTGTCTTCTCAGAGAAGCACAAAGCAAGGTTTGGGGCTGAGAAGAAAGACAGTGGTGAATGTGACAGGAAGAGTTGAGGGGCTGAATGAATACATTTTTCTCTCAGGAATGTTAAATGGACTGCAATATTGCAACATGTGCCTCCTGCTGCTGCTAAGTCACTTCGGTTGTGTCCGACTCTGTGCGACCCCATAGACGGCAGCCTACCAGGCTCCAGCGTCCCTGGGATTCTCCACACAAGAACACTGGAGAGGGTTGCCATTTCCTTCAGTGCATGAAAGTGAAAAGTGAAAGTGAAGTCGCTCAGTCATGTCCGACTCTTCGCGACCTCATGGATGGCAGCCCACCAGGCTCCTCCACCCATGGGATTTTCCAGGCAAGAGAACTGGAGTAGGGGGCCATTGCTGTCTCCGCATGTGCCTCCTACATAACAACTAAACCTGTGACCAGGTGGTACCATTTTTTCACAAATTTTTCCTCAAAACCTCACAATTCGTTATTCTGTTTTCAATAACAATTTCTAAAAGAATTGAATTCTAAAAAGGATTGAATCACATAAATAGCGAATGTTCATCATTTATAAATGAACTAATATTGGGTGCTTGGAAATGAACATCAAGTATAATTAATCTCAAATGAAATGATTAAGCAACATAAATGTTAAAGGGTGTGGCAAATGTATATTAAAATAACATGTAAAACTCCAATATAAAATAAAAAGTTAAACAAAGTAACATATTTGAAATTGATTTGCTAGGAGCAAAACATGAATGTTCACTTAGCATGTCTTATCATAGTCTACCAGTTAGAAATAATGCATATGACTATGCAAAGATCAACTTTAAAATTTAAAAGTACAGAAAGAGTATATATATTCTTTTAAATTTTAATGTTGATCATATAACATGTATATATATGCACATATATATATCTTTGGTAATTTTATTGATTTAGGGAATTAATCTCAAATAAAAATGATTTAAAACAGTTAAAAAGTGTGTTGTAAGTATATATTAAGATAAGCATATTTAAAATAATTGATATGATAGAATCATAACATGGAAATCCTTACTTAAAATGTCTTAGTATAGCCTACCAATAAGAAATAATATGTATATTACCATGCAAAGATCAACATTAAATTTTAAAAGTACAGTAAAACCACATATCTTTGGTAATTTTAGTGATTAATGCTTTAATTAAGAGATGAGGTACATGCAGACATATGCAGTAAACTGACATAATTCATCAAATTGCAAAGAATAACATGATGAATGCATATGTATACTGTGAATTATACAATCCACATGCAAATCATATACTCATTATCACGCAGAGGCATTATTTTTCCTATAGTCAAAAGGCAACAAATCTTCAAGTACTACTCAATCTACTGCATGACTATTTAAGAATAAAGTAGTCTGTGGTATCTTCTATAGAATAATAATTTAAACTGAGAAACTCAATTTAATGGAAACACAGAGCAGACATTTTTAGTGGGTACATCTCTGTGTGAGTTAAACTGGAGACCAGTCCCTGTACTATGTGCATCTATTGTTCCACAATGTGATTTTAACTAGAAGTCTAGGCACTGGAGATTTTAATAAGGTCTTTTAATACACTGCCAAATTAATCTTTTTTTTTTTTTTAATGTTGAACAGTGAATACATTGGTCATTGAGTAGATGGAAAAATAACACTGGCCCGCAAATAGTTTCTCAGTGTAAAGAGTAATTAAAAACACTACTCTTCTGAAATTGATCAATCTCCAGATGAGGTGTCCTGAAATGAAGACAATTTAAACATGAATATATTTGGTGCCTGGAAGTAGTCGGTTAATACTGATATGTGGATTGTTGGTGGGAGCAGACTAGATCCCCAGACTCTGACAGAGGCAGAGCAGGCTGAAGTCAAGCACTGGGGTTATTTATAAATAGATTATTATCATATACTGAGGTTAACCTCCTCCAGTTTAATGCAACTTGGAGACGTACTGTTAATTAGACATTTTGACTGAACTTCATGGAAAATAATATATATATATTTTAATATGAAAGCTAAAGTGCTTCTGAAATTCTCATACCTGACTACCAGGATTAGTGCCGTGCTGACAAGAAGCAAGGTATATATGAACATGTTAATTAAGAGTGCAAAAATAAATTTTTCTGATCATTTTGAACTTTAGTGTGCATAAAAGGACTTCTCTTGGTAAAAGGAAGACTACTAGATATTCCTAGTTCATGAATAAGATGTAATCAGCATATATGAATTTGACAGAAAACACTTTTAAAAATTATTATACGTATAATTTGCACTCTTAAGTCAAACCTAAAGAAAAGAATACTTGTAAGATTCACTGTGTAAATCAAATATAATAGCTTCATGGATGACTTTTTCTTATCTGGAGTAAGAAAATAATGCCCTTATTAATATATTAACATTATGAATTCTATAAGATTTAAAAAAGTTCTTTAAAATGAAAAGTCTATTTTACTTTTTAATTACATCTATTTCCCAGAAAGGTCTTTAAGGCTCTACAAAGCACCTTGCATTTTCTTATTGCTGACAGTTCTTGAAACCACGCTTGAATGCTTTCTTTATCCTTTGGTGAACAATTGAAGATCATATGCTAAAAGACTGTGCTTTCCCTTTTTCTTGCCCTGTAATTAAGGCATTTTAATACACTGCTTCATAGTTGTTACAAGAGCAAACTATTAAGATTCATAGATTGAGACAATTTTGACTATGATTATGTAAACACACATGATATGAATTTTTCCTAATCATTGACTTGAAAGAATAACAACAAAACTCCTTCAACTAAAATGATGAATCTCTGGAAGGTTAAATTGAAATGGTGCTTCCTGTGTTGCCTTAATATATGTAAATGATCTACAAAAATAGAAAAACACATTTGGTTAACTATCCTTTAATACAAATAGGAGAAATAATAAATTCATATGAAGAATACCTTTTCTTCAAATCAATGTATATTTTAAGCGTTTGAGACCTTCAGGGGTTCTGTTGTCATTTAAAGATAAAAATACTGCATACATGTCTAAAGACAGCCAAGTAAATACGTGCAGAATTTTTTCAAACCATAGAAGAATTAAAATTTTGATTTAAATGTACAAAAGTTTTTTCAGAACAAAGATATATGCAGAAAAAATACACTTCATTTAATATTTCTTAAGTTGGGAGAGTATAATTGCAACTCAAGAAAATGCTTTAGCAAACAATGATAATAAACGAAGCTGAAAATGTAAGACCTATACATATTTTAAAATTCTGTTGTCAGAAATATAGGACTGAAATTATACATTTAAGCAAACAAAAAAATAATCTGCAATGTCATTTAGAAGCCACATACTTTTCAGAGCACAAAAAAGTATGCTAATAGGTTTCTGTCATATTTTGAATAAACGTGCAGAATTTATTAGCTCTTTTTTATGTTAGAAGATATCAGTTTGCTACTGAGTTAAAGTATGTAACTGCATTTTATGTTAGCCAATTAGATAATCTGAGGAGAAATAAATTTTGGAGACTTAAAAAAATATTTTTAGATAATACCTTATGATTTTAAAATTAAAACTGATATCAAGAAAACATAAAGTATTATAATTTTATATTAAAAAGCAACAGTTTTGGACAAGATTAATGTAATAATCTCTCTGACTTTTTTCAAAGTTTATTACAAAATTTTTTTAATGTATGGAAAGCAGAGAACCCCCTACTAAATACTCACCTTCCCTATTTCAACTTATGCATTTTGCTGACATATTTTATGAGAAATCCTCAGCCCCTAGTCTCTCCACTCCAACATCTTCTTGGTGTGTATCTCTTTTAAAAATGGATATTTTCTTAACGTAACTATAATGGCTCTGTCATGTCTAACAAAATTAACAGTAATCTTTTGATGTTAAGAAGTCATACAAATCCATATTCAACTTTCAATGATTTGTCTCAAAAATGTATTTTTTTCTAGTCCATCTGATGGAATCAAGGTACAGCAAGGGTCAGCTACATTTACAGCTCCTCCTTTCCCCATTTGCTGTCATGCCTCTGTCTTGTTGAAGAAATTGCTCCGACTTCTTAAAAGGAACTTGGGAAGTCCCTACTGAAGAAAGGGCAATATTTGGCTGATAAACTGAGACTGTTTTTCCAATTACTTTTTGATTGTAAAGGGGTAAAGGGGGAAACCCTGAGACACTTCTGCTATATTTAATGATCTGAATAATTTCCAAGAAGGCCTTAAACAATTCTTTACCCTTCATACTAAAGAGTTTAAAACTGTAATAATCATTATAAAATTTGTTTTATAATATTACTTTTATATATTGGCAGTTTAAAAATAGTTTATAAACTAAATGATATCAAATAAGCAAACAGATGTTTAGGAATCCCAAGTTTATAAGTGCTTTTCTCAGAATGTATATAGAAGTAATCAAGAATTGTATCTTAATTAATCTGGGAAAGAAATACAAAGCTGGCATGTCTCTTAACTTTTGGTTTTATCTTTTTTTTTTAGGATCATTTAACCAACATAGGCAGGTTTTCATTAAATTTAATTTGTGTGGAACTTAAAGGCAAACAAATTGATGGCTCTTTTAAACCTCATGTTGTGTTGTTTAAGAAGAGATGTATAGAAACTTTAGAGGATTAGAAAATGCTGATGAAAATTGCAAGTGTTAGAAAAGACAAAATGACACTTTAACACATCTCCATGGCATTCCTGTTTAACAAAAATGTAAATTAACATATAGAAGGTTGGCTTAGCCTTCCTTGCAACAGTTCTAGCTAATAAAACTTTAAGATCAGTGATGTACAGCTTTTGAAACTCCAAAATATGAATGGCTCTAAATGGAACCATATGAAGTCAATGACAGTAAAGTGATCATAGATAAAATTTCCAAACTCAAATGAAATAAATTCCAAATGAAAAGGATGAAGGGCAATTAAGTACCTATTTTGACAATGCGAAGTGGTCAAGTTTTTAAAAGTATGACATAGGAACCTTAACCTATCTATATATGAGTGATAAATGAGGCATTTTGTGTCATTACATTCCCATAAATCACTTCCTTTAACTGCTGACGGCTTTTATCAGATCTAACCTTTTCAAGCTTCTATTAGAGTGCTAACATTTTCAACTTTGACACATGTGCAGTTTACAAATTCTGCAGCTGATTAACTCTGGACAGAAGCTCACTGGCATCATTGTCTTCAAGTTGGGTGAAAACCTTAGGGTCTCAAAAACCCAAGACATCCATATTACAGTACAAAAATCTCAATTAATGTAAGGGGTTGGACTTTCGAGTTGTTAAGGATTGTTTTCTGTTGGGAAACAAATATGAATAAGACTTCATTTTCCATGAAACAGATGACCTAGTAAATATTAAGAAATGAAAAAAAAAAGAAAATGAAAAGGTAGAAAAAAAGAAAATTCCTAGTTGATAATAAATTTCTAATCAAATACATTTTTTTTGCCTTTCTTTGGCAATCAAGAAGTATTTTCTTAAAACTTGCTAACCTTCAGCTTTGACACAATAAAACAAAGAAAATCTGAGACTAATGCATTCATGAGGTGAGGAATATGACCCCAAATAAAACACAATTTAAGTGGGGCCGTTTAATTGATAGGACCATTTTAAGGTGAATTTTATATGGAAAGAGACTGAATCAAACTAAAACATAGAGTTTAACTCTCCTGTAAATCTCAATATTCTAAGTTAGACCTTGTTCTGGGTAATCTAACCAGTCAATTCAGTTGAAAAAGAAAAAATGAAAACTTCTTAAAGTAGTTAAGGAGGACCTGCTTTTAAAACAGTTGTGTTGAAATTATGAAGTCTGAGCTTATAAAAGGTAATGCCATTTCTGCTGAAGTGACTCAATATACCAAATCTTCATAGAATGTTTTTTATACATAAATTAGAACTACTAATTATCAACATGAAACATTCTAAACATTTATCCTAATAAGAAACTTCAAAATAATCAAAATATTTGTCTATAGTAATGTAGAAATAAATAAAGCAGAAACATACAAATCTTTTACACTACAAATGAGAGATCAAGACTTCACAGTATTTTTAATTTCAAAGGTCCTAATTTCTTAGTAGGAGAGTCAAACACCACAGTTGAACCTGAGAGTAAAAGGTTTTAAAGAGTAACACAACACTGTGTGGGTAGATATTATGTGTTTGCCAGTATATTTGCATAAAGAGCACATACATAAATATCTATGAGTAGATGTGAGTTTGGACAAAGATTATTTTTAAAACAACTTATTTTGAAAATATCATTGACATTAATCTTGAAATAAAACTAATTTTTTTTTTAAATAGTGTCTTTGGCAATAACAGCCAGACAGAGCCAATCTTAATACTGACTGTTTGACCATTAGATGCCTGTCACTTCACAGTATTAGTTTTGACAAGAACTACCAGCTATCAAGTCTAAATAATAAAACCTAAAGAGATGGACTAATGGCTCTAAAGGCAAAATGTTCACAGAGACCTTCCTGCTGTAGATTGCTTCTTGTTGATAAATGACAAATCTTAGAAAAATAGTGGGGGAAGGACAACTTTTTCTAGCATCACAACCTACATAGTCTCATAATGTCACCATCTAAGGCCTATCCATGACAAATTAAAAACTTCTTTATTTCACTAATAATGTGACTCATCACAGAAGCTGGGCAGTTACACTTTGACAATTCAGATGTAAATCCTGGGTTGCCTATGAGTATTCATGACAAAGGCATATTTATCATTTAAAACAAAAGGACGTGACTTCTTGGTGTTCATATCAAAGACCAGTGATGGATGAGGCCACGCTAATCAAAAGACAGACTAGAAAGAACACAGATGTTTGCTACTTTCATTACGAAGAAGAGTATTCCCTGCCCCTGAAACTTCCCTAATACTGGTCGTTTCCAATTGTTTTAAATGTACAATTGAAATACCTAAGAATTTAAAATACCCAGTTATAGCTCTTACAAAAAACAAGCACTAGCTTTTATCCAACCTCAAATTATAAAAGCAAAATTCTTAAAACCAAGAAATGTTCCTCAGATGAAACCCACTGAGAGATTTCCACAATTGGCTTTATCCTTCTCAATTATTATTTTCAATGCAGAAAATGAAGAGAAAAAAAGTCTATCATCCCAAATTTTTATGAATAGCAAAACTGTGAGCTGAAATCAATGTGGGGAACTATAAAGAGAACAAGGCTTAAGACATTTTCACCATACTCCTTTCTGACTGTTATGTTTTTAACTTTTGTTCCAAATGCTTTTCAGGTTGAAAAGCATTTAAAAATAGCTGTTGTCCAGATTGTAAGGGTTTATTTAAAACCTTAAATACAATCAATTCTGGTGATTCTAGCATTCATCACCATTTTGGATAAGAGAGCCCCAAAATAAGTACGGCATTAAAAAACAAAGATATTTAGAGCTGGGGCTATTGATAGCACTTCCTCCCATTCCACTGATGAAGAGCTATCATCAGGTCTGGCTAATAGAAATCCAATTTACAAGGCTCTGTTCATTTGAGTGCCTTTTAAGATGCACAGGATTAGTAACCCTTCAGACCTGCAACAAATGCCTGCTCTGTCAGGGCAGAACTATTTTAATGTTGGTTACTGGGAAGTCATCACCGGGAAGGTCACCTTGAAGAAGTGCAGGTGGTGGTTGGGGAGGAAGCCTACTCTGCAAGAGATCTGTTTTCTGCCAATTTTCCTTGCTGCTTTTCAATCCCAGTGAAGCACACTTGTTGATAAACTTTTAATAGTCAGCATGGTGTATGACCAAAGAAAACACAATATAAAATTATATGGGGGAAAAGAACTACCTATGCATGCAAAGTATACTGGGGTAGCTTGGGTCATTAGGTGAAATGTTAGGCAGGCAGCTGATATGTAAGTTTCCCTTTTTGGTAGGATCACCCTACTCCCCAGTTGACGAAAACATTGAAATCACACGGTCTCTCTTTGCACCCACATCCTTTCTGCTTCTTGTAAGGAAAATTTGTGTGTGTGTGTGTGCTCAGTCGTGTCGAACTCTTCAGACCCAATGGACTGTAGCCAGCCAAGCTCCTCTGTCCATGGGATTATCCTGGCAAGAATACTGGAGTGGGTTGCCATTTCCTTCTCCAGGGGATCTTCCCAACCCAGAGGCTAAGCCTGTATCCTCTGTGGCTCCTGCACTGGCAGGTAGATTCTTTACCACTGAGCTACCTGGGAAGGGAGTGTGGATAATTTGTGTTACTAGTGTTAAGTATGTCACTAGTGTTAGATCAGCAAGGGCATTCTATTTTACACTGCTGGGTTGCATCTGTATGTTATCAGCATTTACCTTTCATTAGCTACAGTAACTACTCTATGCCCTGCTTACAATGGGCATGTCCTCCTTTTTAAGTATGTATCTGCTTCTCACAAAAGAAATTCAGAGTTGGAAGTTTTCAGAGGGCTTAACATTCAATGTATTAAGAGGTATTTATAGAATAACAAAAATCTTTCACCTTTTGGCCCTTTTTATGAAAAATTTACTGGATGCCTAATATATTTAATATTCAGTAGCATGTGAGAATAATTTTTATGCAACTCTGATAGTTAGAAAGATAGATAACTCAATTATTAGATCATCTATCAAAATATTCAGATGTATAAGAGGCTACTAAAAAGATTGATGACTGAGAAAGTCCACTGATTCTCTAGCCATCATATTCATGCATTTGGCCAGACAACATTTTTCGCTGCCTTCACAAGCAAGCTTCATTACCCATCACTCCACTGAAAAGAGTTTATTATGAGGCTGCCATCTTGGCAAGACTATTATTTAGATGATAAATGCTGAGGGGAGAAAAAAGTGTGTCTACTTTTTTTTTTAAGGAAAAAAGATGAGCTTTTCTGACAACTAAAACAAACAGCATCTACATTTCTAATTAACTTAAATTTGGCAGATACAAATATAGGTCAGTTAAAGCTATGATGTTATCTTCTGTCTGGATTTTACCCTTAATTTGTAAAATGTAAATTAACTAATTAGAAGAAAAACAGCATGATTAGTGACAAATGCTTCAGCTGGGTCTTTGCTTCCTGACATTTATGATCAACTATAATGAATTATTGCTTTTTAGAGTAATTGATAGAATATATTTTTTCTCACCAAAATGAAAGAAATTTTACTAAGAATTTATAAAAGAATTCCAGGAACTTGGCAAAACAATAGAAGTTCAGGGTGTACTTTCCGAGGAAAACATGTTTGTAAAGTGGTAAAATATTAGAAATAATCGGGTTAATTTATGCCTGGGTAACTAGGGGTAAATTTAAAGACGTGTGTAGACATTAAGTCACTAATACATCTAGTAAAAAGATTGTCAGGACTTAACCCTTTCCCTGTCATTTCAAATAGATTTGCTGTGTATTCAAAGCAATTTGTGAGAACAGTGTGTGTTCATGTGCACAGATGCATGCACATATGTGCATGTACCCACATGTTGGGTGTGGGGGTTATAAGGTTTCATGCAGAATGTTTAGAAAACAGAAAAGATTTTCACCACTTGAGTTTCAGCAGGAAAATCTGTCATTGTGAAGTAAAATTAACCTAAGTAACATTTAAGCAAAAAGAGGTTTTCAACTATTCTTATGTAGACAGAGACTACACTGAGAAGTACATCTGCAAGGGCAGATATATGTGTCAATGCAAAATTACATAAAATCCTCAAAGGTAAGGTCTGGGATGGTGGCCACACTTTGGCACAGTGGAGCCTGTGTGACCAGACCCTGGGCAGGCAGACCAGGATCAGGGCTGTCAGCTCTCAGAACACACAAACTTATTAGAGGTCTAACCTGAACGAGGAAGGTGGAGTTGAAGCCTGGTGGTAATCTAGGTGGGAGCTGAAAGTGCTCTGTCGGGACTGGGGTTTGGTTTCCAGTGACACGACAACTTTTGAAAGCACGGAGAAAACAGAAAGGGAAACAGATCCAACAAAGATGCATGAGGCTCAGGGTGCTAACTGGAGACTTCAAAGATTATGTAAGATAGGTAATAGTTTGCAACAATTTAGTACTTCAAAATTTCCATCTTAATATGGAATACTTGGATGGAAGTATTTTAATTTGGCAGACAACTGTCACATTTGGAAACAATATCACTGAAATACTTGAATTCTCTTTTCCAATATTATGACAAATACATAAAACTTTTCACATTTTGCGAACTGCATTCTAAATGCTTGGAGAATATTATTTCACTTTATATTTACTAGTTGTGGAGACAGCAAGAAAATCTTTCTGAATAGCTGCTCCCGATTAAGAGGTACTTTAGCCTACTGCTTTTATATTTCATTAATGGTATAAATTCATTACGGTAAATATTTTTTATTTCCATCCTCACATCACCATGATATTGCATTAAGAGATAAAATGGGTAACTAGCCAAAGCTCCTTTTCACAGTATATAATCCTAACACAGAATACATTTACATATGACAGAAAATTCTTTTGACAGCTCTCTGGTTTTAACCTAACTCTTCAACCTCTTAACATATGATGTACTTCTGAGGTAACCACTTCGAAAGCTACTTAAGATTTACCTGTATGTACATGAAAACATTTGCACTTTAGAGGTAGTCTTCAAACATGTGAACTCTAATAAACTGGTTTCTATCGCAACAATGAAGACTGCAAAATATATTACAGCTCAGAGACCTCTTCATTTGTTTAGTTTCAGTCTCTCAAGCACTAATAATTTCCATTCACATTTATCATTTTGAAAAACAAATTCATTTGAATTAATAGCATGAATAGGTCCAAGTAAAGTTCTCAGCTTGATGGTAACTGGAAAAAACAAAGCTCAAGACATTTAAAAAGCAATCACTTATCTTCATTTAAAATTTGTTATATTTCTGCAGGGAAGGCAGCATTTCATATTTGAAGAATAAGTTTATCTATGGAAGAGGAGAAAGGTGAAGAAAGGAATGCAATGAGTGTCAGGTACTCTGTCCAGACCTGAGTCCTCCAGTATTGCAGGAAGGTTGGATCCTTTCAGCATTGTATTGATGTGTCAAAATATGTCAACAAACCATCACACCGCAGGAAGAAGAATGACCTTTCAGTTCTTCACGTTTGGGCTGCCTGTGGAGCTTTGGACGCAGGGTATGCATGAATGGTTTTCCTAGCTGCTTGACAAATGCAACTCCCAAGGTTTCTTTCAAGCATGATTGTTAAAAGTCCTAGCTTCTTACAGTTTGGTACAACTTTCTCAACCCATATAACTCTTGACAGAAACTGATGTTAACTATCAATACTGCAAATAATCACATTCAATGCAACTAGACAAATTACTTTAGAAATGTGTCAATGTAAGAGATGAATATTGAGAGTTATAAATTTAGAAAAAAATTTATTCACTGTAAAAATAATACTTAATCAATTGTCTAAGCTTTATTATGAAAAGTGAAAGTGTTAGTCACTCAGTAGTGTATGACTCTTTGCGACCCCATGGAGCCCACCAGGCTCCTCTCTCCATAGAATTCTTCATGGAAGAATACTAGAGTGGGTTGCCATTTCCTTCTCCAGGGAATCTTCATGACCCCATCCCACAAACCAATTGCCTTTGGAAACTTCTAAGTATCACAACTGCAGTAATCACTAACCTAACTTATTTTCTCTTCTCAGTTCCTTAAGAGCATCATTGTTCTCCCCAATACCAAAACCTCAAAGTTATCACTGTTTCATACTGCCCAAAACAACATCATTTAATCAACTTGTCAAATTCTTTCTTATCTCTGTAAGTCTATATAGTCTCTTTCCATTTCCACCACCACCATTACAGTTCAGGAATTAATGAGTTATTCCAACACAAATGACTAGAATAGCAATTGTGTTCCAGTTTCCAACTTCTTGCTTCTGTCTACCCAGATCATTGCTATGAGAATATCTATCCTGAAGTTCAAGCCTGACCATGCCACTAGTCTATTCAAAAATGTCCCCTGGTTTTCCAGGTATGTTAATTTGACCTGGGCACTTAACCTCTCTGTGCCTCAATTTTCTCATATGAAATGAACATTAAAAACCCAGTATTGATCTCATATGACTGTTATATGGATCAAAAAGGATAATACATACGAGTGCTTAAACCAGACCCTAGAATATAGTTAGTGCTCAATGTTAGCTGCTTTTGTGATTTATGTACATGTTGTTTCCCTACTTCTTGTTGTTCAGTTGCTAAGTTGTGTCCAACTCTTTGTGACCCCATGAACTGCAGCAATCCAGGCTTCCCTGTCCTTCACCATCTCCTGGAGCTTGCTCAAACTCATATCCATTGAGTTGGTGATGTAATCCAACCATCTCATCCTCTGTCACCTGCTTCTCTTCCTGCCCTCTTTCCCAGCATCAGGGTCTTTTCCAGTGAGTCAGCTCTTCCCATCAGATGGCCAAAGCATTGGAGCTTTGTATTTCAGCATCAGTCTTTCCAGTGAATATTCAGGGTTGATTTCCCTTAGGATGGACTGGTTTGATCTCCTTGCTGTCCAAGGGACTCTCAAGAGTCTTCTCTAGCACCACAATTCGAAAGCACCAATTCTTTGGCTCTCAGCTTTCTTTATGGTTCAATCCTCACATCTGTATATGACTACTGGATTGAATTAGATTCCTTGAAAGCAAAATTAGGTGTTGCTCATCTTTGTACCCTCTGAAATATATAATACACAAATATATATATAAATATATAATATACTGCCTCTATATAGAAGGAGCTCAGTATCTGTGCTACTCAGTATCTACTATCTGTATTACTACCTAGGGACCTAGCATGTGTTGAAACAGAAACACGTAGTGTAAAAACATGTATTTCATATTAAATAATGAAAACCAATTGGGGCTGATCAAGTATTTCACTCTAGTGTTGAGCTCAATATGATTTCATACACCTGACCTGTGCACACAACCAATGACTTCATTTTCACCACTTTCATAATCAATATACAGTGCTCTGAAAGTATTCCAGCCAAAGCTATCAAGGACAACTGTGACAGGCTCATATTTACAAAATTAGATGATCTTTGAATTAAAAAATCCTCTGTTCTAAGTAAAAGAATTTTGTATGAATTTCGAATTTATGATCACTTGAAATGCACTACTGGCAATGCTCTTAAGAATGAATTTAAAATGGAGAGGTGGTGATGATAGCAAAGTTGCCAGATACAGAAGTGAAGGAAATGAAAAAAAGGAAAACAGAAGGAGAAGCAGGAAGGGGTTAATAAGATACCTTGTTGGTAGAATTTTTATGAGAAAATAAGGGTGAACAAAATACTGTGGTGTTGAAGACTCTTGAGTGTCCCTTGGACAGCAAGGAGATCCAACCAGTCCATCCGAAAGGAGATCAGTCCTGGGTGTTCACTGGAAGCACTGATGTTGCAGCTGAAACTCCAATACTTTGGCCAACTGATGCTAAAAGCTGACTCACTGGAAAAGACCCTGATGCTGGGAAAGATTGAAGGCAGGAGGAGAAGGGGCCGACCGAGGATGAGATGGTTGGAAGGCATCACCAACTCAATGGACATGGGTTTGGGTGGACTCCGGGAGTTGGTGAAGACAGGGAGGCCTGTTGTGCTGCAGTTCACGGGGTTGCAAAGAGTCAGACAACGACTGAGCAACCGAACTGAACTGAACTGAAAATACAGGAATCATCTCAACGTAAGTGATTCAGTAAGAGAAGGGAGTAAACTCAATAAAGTAGAATTCACACGAATCATAAAAGTATACTAAGAATGTAAAGGAGAGGACAAGAAAAAGAAAAAAAAAGAAAGAATAAAGGGACATGTTAATAGACGACAGAATTCGTACAGAAGACTTAATTTCCATATAAGAATATGACTTCCAGGGTCAATCAGAAATTGGAGGGAAAGGATGCTTCCCATGGCCACTACGTATGCATATATATTTCTGTATTATGAGAAGAAGAGTATGAGTTTCCCTACTGCACCCATGTGAGGAGAGAATGAGCAACAGCCATGCAGCCTCATCACCTGTACAGTTCACCCATCCCAGGAGCTGGATGACAGAAGATGGTCAAAATGGAAAAACGCTGTTTCTTACATAGAGAGGGAGAGAAAAGAAAGAGGACAGGCATAGCTTCTGTGAACAGGGCTCTATCTCATCAAAAGATGGCTAGCTCTATTTCAGTCAAAGAGGCAGCAGATGCCCTTAGTGGGTGCTATCAAAAGATGACCAAAGAAAGCTGCTTTCTAACAACCACAAACTTATTATCCAATCTTTGGCCTTAATGACACAAAAAGAACCTTCTCTTTTGTTGGGCAAAAAGTAGTGACTGAAAATTCCATTCCAACTCTCAGAAGGCTAGGCGAAAGACAGAGAAATATAGATGACTGTTTGAGAAACAGATACCAAAAGAAAGAAATTTGAAGGTTTCCACAGCACTCTCTCAAAAATTCTTCTATTCATGTTGTTGTTTTAATTGCTAAGTAGGGTCTGACTCTTTTGCGAAAAGAGTCATGGACTGTAGCCCACCAGGCTCCTACTGTCCATGGGGCTTCCCAGGCAAGAATCTCGGGGTGGGTTGCAATTTCCTTCTGTAGGGGATATTCCTGACCCAGAGAATCAAACCCACATCTCCTGCAGGTGGTTTCTTTACCACTGAGCCACCAGGGAAGCCCATTCTATTCATAGTCAATGCTTAAGAAGATTTGCTTAGGATGAGAATGAAGTCTAAAATAGCATCAGTAAGATTACAAGGTTAATGTTAAACAAGACAAACTGGCTTACACTGTGTTAAATTATGTTAAAAATCATACTTGAGAAGATATGTACTTGGAGCCAAGATGAGGTAACAGGGACTACATTTATCTTCCTGATGGAAATACCTAAAAAACAAACAAACAAAATAGCTAACAACAGGCATCAAGCAGTGAGGGATAGTCACCTCTGAATGATGGGCAAGAAAAGAGGCAAGCACTTTGATTTCCCAACTTGCTGCCTGGAGAAAGTTTGCATGCTACAGTGTTGGGAGGAAGAACCTCGGTGAAGTCCAGGGGTCTCTCTCAGAGTTGAGAAGAAGAAACTGGGAAAATGGCAAGACCAGGCAGTTAAAGTTTGTCATAAAAGAAGTATCAATAATTGTAAAAGGATTCAAGTTTGTTTCTGATTTTAATGATGTGAAATTAATAGCTAATAACAGAGAGACATGTGAACAAGTTCCAAATATTTGGAAACAAAACAGCATTCTTCTAAATAGCCTGTGAGACAAAGAAGAAATAAAAATTAAGTATTTGGAAAACAAATGGAGAAAGAAAAAAAAAAGAAAATATTTGGAGCCAAATGAAAATAAAAATACAACATATAACATTTTCCGCAATACAGCTAAAGCAGTACTTTGAGGCAATTTTAGCACTAAATTGCCTTTACTGGTAAAAAAGAATGATTTCAAATCAATAACCTTAGGCTCCATCTTAGAAAACTAGAAACAAAAAAGAGCAAATAAAACTGAAGCTAAAATAGGGAACAGTAATAATCAGATTAAAAATCAATGAAAAAGACAAAAGAAAAACAACAGGAAAAAGTCAATAAAACAAAATATTCATTTTTTCAGAAGGCCAGTAAAATTGATAAAGCTCTAGACAGAGCAATCTGGAAAAGCAGACAAAATTATCAACATCAGGAAGAATAAAGTGATATCACTACAGATTCTACAGATATTAAAAGAATATGGGAGCATTCTCAACAAATTTATACTAATATACTCCACAACTTAAATAAAATGAATAAACTCTTTAAAAGGCACAAAGTATCAAAGTTCACTCAAGAAAAAAATAGATAACCTGAATCCCTATATCTTTCAATCCATTTTAATCAGTTTAAAATCTTCCCACAAAAAATATCCCCAGATCATTTGACTGGGAGTAGTCATGTATGGATATGAGAGTTGGAGTATAAAGAAAGCTGAGCGCTGAAGAACTGATGCTTTTGAACTGTGGTGTTGGAGAAGACTCGAGAGTCCCTTGGACTGCAAGTAGATCCAGCCAGTCCATCCTAAAGGAAATCAGTCCTGAACATTCTTTGGAAGGACTGATGCTGAAGGTGAAACTCCAATACATTGGCCACCTGATGCAAAGAACTGACTCATTTGAAAAGACCCTGATGTTGGGAAAGATTGAAGGTGGGATGAGAAGGGAACAACCGAGGATGAGATGGTTGGATGGCATCACCGACTCGATGGACATGAGTCTGAGTAAACTCCAGGAGTTGGTGACAGACAGGGAGGTGTGGTGCAGTCCACAGAGTCACAGAGTGGGACATGACTGAGGGACTGAACTGAACCCAATAATTAATGAAGAAATAAAAATTCTACACAAACTTTTCCAGAAAACCAAGAAAGGACTACTTCCCAACTCATACTATAAAGCAACCATAGTGCCAAAACCAGGCAAAGAGTTTAGAAGAAAAAGTAAATCACAGACAAATCTCTCTCATGAAAGCAGATGTAAAATTTCTTAATGAATTTTTAGCAAATCAAATATTGCCACTTTATCATCAGGTCAGTTGCTCAGTAGCATCTGACTCTTTGCAACCCCATGGACTGAAGCACGCCAGGCCTTCCTGTCCATTACCAACTCCTGGAGTTTTCTCAAACTCACGTCCATTGAGTCGGTGAGGCCATCCAACCATCTCATCCTCTGTCGTCCCCTTCTCCTCCTGCCTTCAATCTTTCCCAGCATCAGGGTCTTTTCAAATGAGTCAGTTCTTTGCATCAGGTAGCCAAAGTATTAGAGTTTCAGCTTCAACAAGTCCTTCCAATGAATATTCAGGACTGATTTCCTTTAGGGTGGACTGGTTGGATGTCCTTGCAGTCCAAGGGACTCTCAAGAGTTTTCTCCAACATCACAGTTCAAAAGCATCAATTCTTCAGCACTCAGCTTTCTTTATAGTCCAACTCTCACATCCAAATCAAATAAAACAAACTACAAAATGATTTTGCTTCACTGACCAAGTGGGGTTTATACCAGGAATGCAAGGTTGGTATAACATTCAAGAATCACTGTAATTTATCATATTAATCAATTAACTAAAAAATACACATATGATCATCCTCACAGATGCAGAAAAGCATTTTGACAAGATTCAACATCCATTATAATAAAAACTCTAAGCAAATGAGGAACAGAAGAGTTTCCTCAACCTCCAAAGGCAGCCTCAAAAAATCTATACCTAATATTATCCTTCATGGTAAAAGACTGATGCCTTTCCTCCAAGACCTGGAGTACTATTCACCGTTGTATAGGCGAGTCTAAGCAGCGCAGTTTAAAAAAGAAAAGAAAAAGTCATCCAATTGAAAAAGGAAGCAAAATGTCTTTATTTATAAACAACATTGTTTTCTATATAGAAAGTCCTAGAACATCCACCAAATAAATATAATGAGTTTTTCCCAATTGCATGATGTAAGATCAATACATCAAATCATCTGTATTACTCTACAGTAACATGAAATATTGGAAATGGAAACAACAGCAAAAACAAAATCACTTCCTAGAGTCAAGAAATATAAAACATACAGGCTCCCAAGTTGACCTATAAACTCTATTGATGGCAATCAAAATTTCAGCAAAAAATTTTAAAGAATTTATAAGCTGATGCCAAAATTCAAATGCCAATGCAAAGGACCAAAAATGGACAAAACAAACACTTGCTCCTTGGAAGAAAAGCTATGACCAAACTAGACAGCATATTAAAAAGCAGAGACATTACTTTACCAACAAGGTCCGTCTAGTCAAAGCTATGGTTTTTCCAGTAATCATGTATGGATGTGAGAGTGGACTATAAAAAAAGCTGAGCACTGAAGAATTGATGCTTTTGAACTGTGGTGTTGGAGAAGACTCTTGAGAGTCCTTTGGACTACAAGGAGATCTAACCAGTCCTTCCTAAAGGAAATCAGTCCTGAATATTCACTGGAAGAACTGATACTGAAGCTGAAGCTCCAATACTCTGGCCTCCTGATGCGAAGAACTGACTCATTGGAAATGACCCTGACTCTGGGAAAGATTGAAGGTGGGAGAAGGGGACGACAGAGGATAAGATGGTTGGATGGCATCACTGACGCATTGGACATGAGTTTAAGTAGGTTCTAGGAGTTGGTAATGGACAGGGAAGCCTGGCATGCTGTAGTCCATGGGGTCACAAAGATTTGGACATGAGTGAGCAACTGAAGTGAACTGAACTTTAAAAAGAAACATGAAGTTGGGGGACTAACACTATCTGTTTTCAAAATTATTTTACAGTAATCAATACAATGTAGAATTAGTATAAAGACAGACAAACTGGCTATCAGAAGAAGATACAGAACTCAGAAAAAGGTCCACACATACATGATCAACTGGTTTTTGACATATGTGTAAAGGCTATTCAGTAAAGAAAGGACAGGGTTTTCAACAAATTGTTCTAGCACAATTGGATATCCAAGTCCAAGAAAATAAAGTATAAGTCATCTATCATGCCATATATAAAAATTAACTGCAAATGGATGCTAGACATAAATGTAATTTAAAATTATAAATCTTTTAAAAGAAAATAAGGGATAAATCTTGATTTCTTTATAGATCTTTGTGAGTTCAGAAGGAGACCTGAGTGGAGGCTGGGTGCCTAGTAACTAACAAGTGCCTGTGAAGTCTTGGCTGATCTGAACCAGTATTCCTCAATAAAGTTGTTTTTCTCATCAAGACTCTGTTCAGAAGCACCTAGCCTAGCAACTGTCTGGCAAATCAAGGAAAGAAGTGGACTTCTTTGCTCAAGAAGGGTCAGGTAAAGAAGTGGACTTCAGTGCACAACACAGATCAATAGCATCACCTTAAGTTTTCAAGACAAAAAAGACTCCCAAAGTCCAGGCTCCACCTCATACCAATTAAATCAGTTCTCCAGGGACAAAGCCCAGGTCAATACATAAAATGTTCCAACTGGATGATTTTAATACATGCCAAGATTTGAGAATCACTGCCCTAGACCTTAAGCCATTTTAGCATCAATTTCAACCTGATGGCCATTATTCTAAAATTACTTTCAAAAATGAACTCTGAAAACAAAACAAAAATAAAAACACTTGGTATTCTTGGACTCCTGACTCACTTCCTTTATTCTTCTCTCACTCTCTCTGGACAAACATAATGGTTGTATTCTCTTTCTTAGTTGGACACCCAATCATTTGCTTGCAGGTTTGATTTGTGGTTCAGTTCAGTTGCTCAGTTGTGTCCAACTCTTTCTGACTGAAAGGACTGCAGCATACCAGGCCTCACTGTCCATCACCAGCTCCCAGAGCTTGCTCAAACTCATGTCCATTGAGTTGGTGATGCCATCCAACCATCTCACCCTCTGTCATCCCCTTCTCCTCCTGCCTTCAATTTTCAATCTCAGCATCAGGGTCTTTTCCAGTGAGTCAACTCTTCGCACGAGGTGGCCAAAGTATTGGAGTTTCAGCCTCAGCATCAGTCCTTCCAATGAACACCCAGGATTGGTCTCCTTTAGGATGGACTGGTTAGATCTTCCTGCAGTCCAAGGGACTCTCAAGAGTCTTCTCCAACACCACAGTTCAAAAGCATCAATTCTTCGGCACTCAGCTTTCTTTATAGTTCAACTCTCACATCCATACATAACTACTGGAAAAAAATGTACCTTTGAGTAGATGGACCTTTGTGGACAAAGTAATGTCTCTGCTTTTTAATATTCTGTCTAGGTTGGTCATAGCTTTTCTTCAAAGGAGCAAGCGCCTTTTAATTTCAAGGCTGTAGGCACCATCTGCAGTGATTTTGGAACCCAGAAAAATAGTCTCTCACTGTTTTCATTGTTTCCTCATCTATTTGCCATGAAGTGATGGGACTGGATGCCATGATCTTAGTTTTCTGAATGCTGAGTTTTAAGCCAGCTTTTCATTCTCCTCTTTCACTTTCAACAGGAGGCTCTGTAGTTCTTCTTCACTTTCTGCCATAAGGGTGGTGTCATCTGTATATCTGAGGTGATTGATATTTCTTCTGGCAATCTTGATTCCAGCTTGTGTTTCATCCAGCCCAGCATTTCTCATGATGTACTCTGCATATAAGTTAAATAAGCAGGGTAACAATATACAGCCTTAATGTACTCCTTTCCCAATTTGGAACCAGTCCATTGTTGCATGTCTGGTTCTAATGGCTGCTTCTTGACCTGCACACAGATTTCTCAGGAGGCAGGTAAGGTGGCCTGGTATTCCCATCTGTTTAAGAATTGTCAAGTTTGCTGTAATCTACAGTCAAAAACTTTAGTGTAGTCAACAAAGGAGAAGTAGATATTTTTCTGGAACTCTCTTGCTTTTTCCATGATCCAATGGATGTTGACAATTTGATCTCTGGTTCTTCTGCCTTTTCTAAATCCAGCTTAAACATCTAGAAGTTCACGGTTCACGTACTGTTGAAGACTGGCTTGGAGAATTCTGAGCATTACTTTGCTAGCCTGTGAGATGAATGCAATTGTGCAGTAGTTTGAGTATTCTTTGGCATTGTCCTTCTTTGGGATTGGAATGAAAGCTGACCTTTTCCAGTCCTGTGGCCACTGCTGAGTTTTCCAAACTTGCTGGCATATTGAGTTCGGCACTTTTATAGCATCATCTTTAAGGACTTCAAAAAGCTCAGCTGGAATTCCATCACCTCCACTAACTTTGTTCGTAGTGATGCTTCCTAAGGCCCACTTGACTTTGCTCCAGGATGTCTGGCTCTAAGTGAGTGATCACACCATCGTGCTTATCTGGTCATGAAGATCATTTTGCTGGCATTGAAGATTGAAGGCAGGAGGAGGAGGGGATGACAGAGGGTGAGATGGTTGGATGATATTATTGACTCGATAGACATGAGTTTGAGCAAGCTCTGGGAGCTGGTGATGGACAAGGAGGCCTGGTGTGCTGCAGTCCTTTCAGTCACAAAGAGTCGGACATGACTGAGTGACTGAACTGAACCACAAATCAAACCTTTTCTTAATATCTTCTGCTTTTGTTCTGTTAGGTCCATACTTTTCTGTCCTTTATTGTGCCCATCTTTGCATGAAACATTCCCTTGGTATCTCTGATTTTCTTGAAGAGATCTCTAGTCTTTCCCATTCTATTGTTTTCCTCTATTACTTTGCACTGATCATTGAGGAAGGCTTTCTTATCTCTCCTTGCTATTCTTTGGAATTTTGCATTCAGATGGGGATATCTTTCCTTTTCTTCTTTGCCTTTAGCTTCTCTTCTTTTCTCAGTTATTTGTAAGACCTCCTCAGACAACCATTTTGCCTTTTTGCATTTCCTTTTCTTGGGGATGGTCTTGATCACTGTCTCCTGTACAATGTCATGAATCTCTATCCATAGTTCTTCAGGTACTGTTTATCAGATCGAATCCCTTGAATCCGTTTGTCACTTTCACTCTCTAATTGTAAAGGATTTCATTTGGGTCATACCTCGTGAATGGTCTAGTGGTTTCCCCCACTTTCTTCAATTTAAGTCTGAATTTGGCAATAAGGAGTTAATGATTTGAGCGATAGTTAGCTCCTGGTCTTGCTTTTGCTGACTGTATGCTGCTGCTGCTGCTAAGTTGCTTCAGTCATGTCTGACTTGTGCGACCCCATGGACTTCAGCCTACCAGCCTCCTCCGTCCATGGGATTTTCCAAGCAAGAGTTCTGGAGTGGGGTGCCATCGCCTTCTCCTTGCTGACTGTATAGAGCTTCTCCATCTTTGGCTGCAAAGAATTTAATAAATTTGATTTAGGTGTCAACCATCTGGTGATGTCCATGGGTAGAGTCAGCTCTTGTGTTGTTGGTAGAGGGTGTTTGCTATGACCAAGTGCTTTCTCTTGGCAAAACTCTGTTAGCCTTTGTCCTGCTTCATTTTGTACTCCATGGCCAAACTTGCCTGTTACTCCAGGTATCTCCTGATTTCCTACTTTTGCATTCCGGTCCCCTATGATGAAAAGAACATTTGTTTTGGATGTTAGTTCTAGAAGGTCTTCATATAACTGTTCAACTTCAGCTTCTTCGGTATTAGTGGTTGGGGCATAGACTTGGATTGCTGTGATATTGAATGGTTTGCCTTGGAAACGAACAGAGATCATTCTGTCATTTTTGAGATTTCACCCAAGTACTGCATATTGGACTCTTTTGTTGACGATGATGGCTACTCCATTTCTTCTAAGGGGTTCTTGCCCACAGTAGTAGATATAATGGTCATCTGAGTTAAATTCACCCACTCCAGTCCATTTTAGTTCACTGATTCCTAAAATACTGATGTTCATTCTTGCCATCTCCTGTTTGACCCCTTCCAATTTGCCTTGATTCATGGACCTAACATTCCAGGTTCCTATGCATTATTGCACTTTACAGCATCGGACTTTACTTCCATCACCAATCACATCCACAACTGGACATTGTTTTTGCTTTGGCTCCATCTCTTCATTCTTTCTGGAGTTATTTCTCCACTGATCTCCAGTAGCATATTGGGCATCTACTGACCTGGGGAGTTCATCTTTAAGTGTCCTATTTTTTTGCCTTTTCATACTGTTCATGGGGTTCTCAAGGCAAAAATACTGAAGTGGTTTGCCATTCCCTTCTCCAGCAGACCACATTTTGTCAGAACTCTCCACCATGACCTGTCCGTCTTGGGTGGCCCTACACAGCATGGCTCTTAGTTTCATTGAGTTAGACAAGACTGTGGTCCATGTGATCAGTTTGGTTAGTTTTCTGAGATTGTGGTTTTCATTGTCTGCCTTCCGATGAATGAGGATAAGAGGCTTATGGAAGATTCCTGAAGGGAGAGACTAAACTGGGTCTTGTTTGGATGGGCGGAGCCACACTCAGAAATCTTTAATCAAATTTTCTGTTGGAGGGCTGGGTTGTGTTCCCTCCCTGTTGTTTGGACTTCTGGACACTCACAGGCAAGTCTGGCACAGTCTCCTACTCACCTCCAAAGTCAAATTCCCTGGGGGTTCTCAGTCCCTTTGCTGGATCCCCAGGTTGGGAAATCTGTTGCGTGTCCTAGAACTTTCTTCACAGTGCAAGAATCTCTTTGGTATAATTGTTCTGCAATTTGTGGGTTGTCTGCTCGGTGGCTCTGTGGAGGGGCTATGGTGACCTTTTCAAAGAGGGCTTATGCCACAGGCTGGGTAACCCAGGTCTGCTGCAGCCAGAGCCCCTGTCCCTGCGGCAAGTCACTGGTGACCCATGCCTCCGCAGGAGAGATTCAAACACTCAAAGGCAAGTCTGGCTCAGTCTCTGTGGGGCCTCTGGGTCCTGGTGCGTACAAGGTTTTGTTTGAGCCTCCGAGCGTTTCTAGCAGGTCTGGGGTTTGATTCTAAATGCGACTTCGTTCCTCCTACCGTCTTGTTGGGGCTTCTCCTTTGTCCTTGGACATGGGGTACCACTATTCTGGCAAGATGGTGGAGCAGAAGAATGTGCGCTCATCTTCTCCTGAGAGAACTTTTGATTTGTAGTAAACCTTCAGAAACATACGTGACTCATATTAACTCTATCATAATAGTTTAGCAAGGACAGTCATCCTTTCCACAATTCTTAAGTCCCTGGATTTGGAAAACTGGTCAACAAATCAAAAAGAAAAAATCTTGCATATATCTGAAGACAATAATCAGACATCTTTCTGAGGAACTGTCATTCACTGATATTTCTTTATAAGTCTATTTTTTTCCCTTTAATTCTTTAACTCATACCAGTTTTTTCAACCACCATCTCTTTATTGCAAATATCACTTCAACAGCCTAAGACAACATTTCTATTGTTCATTCAGCTTTGTATTTAAAGTCAACACTGAAAACAATTAACAGAAAACATGAATTCCCTCATGGGGAAAGTTCTTGCTATTCACATTCCAAATGCAAAAAAAAAAAAAAAAGGATACATTATGAAAACTCAAAGTACTATATACACAGAAGACACTTCCTTCACTTTAAAAAAAATATTTCAAGGTTACTCCAGCTAATAACAATGTCAAGTATTTGTTTGGAGCAAGGAGACATCTGTATCTCACAACCAGCTCCACTCTAAGAGATGGAAAAACAAATTATTATATTTTACCTTTAGAGAGGCCTTCTGCAGTACATTTGCTAATTATTAGTCAATATGCCTCTAGCTGCTGAGGACTGCTTGTTAGTATACGGCAGTGGTGCTTTCTGAGGCTACTGTAATTGAAGGTTTCCAAGAGCATCTATAACTGAGGCTCATTCTCCAACTTGAGACAGATGTGTTGTTAACAAGACTGAAATAACTGGAAATCT
The DNA here is from genome assembly GCF_032405125.1 of Capricornis sumatraensis. NCBI lineage: Eukaryota > Metazoa > Chordata > Mammalia > Artiodactyla > Bovidae > Capricornis > Capricornis sumatraensis. The sequence continues at coordinate 70,278,824 of NC_091070.1, forward strand.
GTGATTTGGCTAATTGCAGGCTTCCTGGAAGTATCTTCATACAAAAAAAAGAAAAAAAAAAAACCTCTTTGGCCATCCTCTGAAAAATACCTTCCTTGAGTCTAACTGCTCGGCAGCCCCATTCTAAATGCCTCACCTCTCAAGTTAGCACAGACCAGAGAAAGCAATCAGTAGACCATTGAGTAGATAACCAATCTTTAAAAAAATACTTAGAGGTAAGAACTAAAGTCAAATCAATTCTTGTGGCAGAGGTATTAGCTTAGCATTGCCTCTAGGAGAGTAGACTTTCTGGAGCCAAAGGTTCAAAAATCCCACAGATGGAACTCAGCTCTTCATCTTTTCAGGGAGACATAAATATGATCAAGACTTTATTTCCTCTGGTGCTCATCTCCCCTCATATCCTAATACCAGCAAAGAAATGACTTTGGAAGACAAATACACTTGGTTACTTTGATACTATCCTTTAGACCCAGTCAAGAGGGGTCCATAGCCTGAATCCAAACTTTAGAGGATTCTGCTCTGGCCTCCTCCGGTTGAACCCCAGCCCAGGGCTTCCCTGGTGGTTCAGACGGTAAAGAATCTGCCTGCAACATGCGAGACCCAATTTTGGGTTGGGAAGATTCCTGGAGAAGGGAACGGCTACCCACTGCAGTGTTCTTGCCTGGAGAATTCCCGGGACAGAGGAGCCTGGTGGGCTACAGTCCATGCAGTCACACAGAGCAGGACACAACTGAGGGGCTAACACACACACACACAAGGGGTGAGGAGTCGGTGGAGCAAAGGGAACATCTTCACCTGATGTCCCTCCCCTCCAATACCTTTCTAGGCCATGCTCCTTGTTACCAGGGACCCCAGAACTTCCTGATTCAAGAGCTCTGAGATCACTCCTAGAGCCTGCCTTTTTGATAAGAGGGCAGACCACCAGAGTGCGCACCGCTGGCCAGAGAGATGACCAAGAGCAGAAGTTTGTGGAAAGGGACATAGAACTTGGATGTGCAGGCTGGGGTGTGCTTCAATCCTTCCCAGGTGTAGGATGGAGCCTAAGTGTTAGTGGTAGCTCCTCAGTCATGTCTGACTCTTTGCAACCCTATGGACATTAGCCCCCCAGGTTCCTCCATCTATGGAATTCTCCAGGCAAGAATACTGGAGTGGGTAGCTGTTCCCTTCGGGGATCTTCCTGATCCAGGAATTGAACCCAGGTTTCCTGCATAGAACTCAGAATCTTTACCATCTAAGCCATCAGGGAAGTCCCAGGACGGAGCCAAAAGTGATAAGAAAAGGGAGATGGGCTATGCAGTGGGGCCACTTCTGTCTACACTGCCACCTGCAGCATGGATCTCCAAGGAGTCTAGGAATTCTTAATGCAAATCAGAATTTCCAGATCTTCATGCAGGATAAAATAGACTTTATTTACTCAGATATGCAGATGACACCACCTTTATGGCAGAAAGTGAAGAGGAACTAAAAAGCCTCTTGATGAAAGTAAAAGAGGAGAGTGAAAAAGTTGACTTAAAGCCCAACATTAAGAAAACTAAGATCATGCCATCTGGTCCCATCACTTCATGGGAAATAGATGGGGAAACAGGGGAAACAGTGTCAGACTTTATTTTTTTGGGCTCCCAAATCACTGCAGATGGTGACTGCAGCCATGAAATTAAAAGACACTTACTCCTCGGAAGGAAAGTTATGACCAACCTAGATAGCATATTCAAAAGCAGACGTTACTTTGCCAACAAAGGTCCATCTAGTCAAGGCTATGGTTTTTCCAGTGGTCATGTATGGATGTGAGAGTTGGACTGTGAAGAAAGCTGAGTGCTGAAGAATTGATGCTTTTGAACTGTGGTGTTGGAGAAGACTCTTGAGAGTCCCTTGGACTGCAAGGAGATCCAACCAGTCCATTCTGAAGGAGACCAGCCCTGGGATTTCTTTGGAAGGAATGATGCTAAAGCTGAAACTCCAGTACTTTGGCCACCTGATGGCAAAGAGTTGACTCATTGGAAAAGACTCTGATGCTGGGAGGGATTGGGGGCAGGAGGAGAAGGGGACGACAGAGGATGAGATGGCTGGATGGCATCACCGACTCAATGGAGTTTGAGTGAACTCCGGGAGTTGGTGATGGACAGGGAGGCCTGGTGTGCTACAATTCATGGGGTCGCAAAGAGTCGGACACGACTGAGCGACTGAACTGAACTGAACTGAACTTGAAACATAACCCTAAATATTTGGGCACATTGTACATATGTGCTCTATTCTTACTCTTGGATTTTTAAGGCATTTCATGTCAAATCTCAAATGAGATACCTAACTTGCTGAAGTTTTGTGAAAGCAAGTAATCAATCTAAGATTAAAAACATGTGCCTAAAAATCTTCATAGTATTTACCATGAAGTTATTGGTTATTTTCTATTTGAAAACTGTATGTAACTAAACATGATATAGTTCATGGTAAACATCTGCAAAAGTCTATACATCTGGAAAGCCTATAAAAGTTTTCTAGAAAAATGAAGCATTTTTCTCACCATACTTAGAGTACCATTCTTTAAAAAAAATTTTGGCCCTGTTGTGTTTTTATTTTTTCTTTCTTGCTGTGCTGTGCAGCAAGAAAGATTTTAGTTCCCTGACCAGGGATCAAACCCATGCTCCCTGCAGTGGAGCCCGAAACACTGGATCGTGAGGGAAGGCCTCCTTCTGAGTTTTAATGTCAGAATGACTAACACAATCCTTAGTGGTGGATTCAAAATGTTGTTGTCTGTTATGCATCACAAAATTCATTCATATACTCATTTGTTCAATAAATATCTATGACCACCTACTGGCAGCTATGTGCCAGGCATCCCACCGGCTTCTGGACATTTGACAATGGATAAAACAGATAAAACTGAACTCAATATATTAACTGGAGGAGAGTGGTAAGTAAACAAGCAATTACAATATTTGACAAATGCTATGAAATTATTAGGAAAACACAGGAGGGGCACTGAACCCAATCTTGAACTACAAGAAGGTTTCCCAAAGAGATGTCAGTCAGGCTGAGTGCTGAAGTGAGCCGAGCAGGAGTTTATCTAGCAGCAAAGGAAATTAAAATATCTGCTGAGAAGATTTCTACATTCCCTCAGACCATGATACTCAGGAAAAAGAGACAGAGGAGAGTACATCTGTTGATTGCCAAGCACTGTGAAAGTGATTTGTATGTATCAAACAACTGATTTTCACAACAATATGTGAAGAAGGTATTATTGACCCCACTTTATTGAGGAAGAAAAACAAAGGCTCAGGGAGGTTAAGCAAGCTGTTTCCAGGAATGGATCCAGAGAGTGGCAAGGCCTGGCTTCAAACACAAGAACAGGATAGATTTCTCCCATTACATCAAGGATTGTTGAATTGGAAAATCATGTTCAAACAACATTTTGCCTTATTCTTTCCAGTCAGTAAGCTTAGATCTTCTTTGAGAGAAGTAGAGAGGTATTAGCTACCAAGTGCATTTAAAAAGATTCCACTGATGACAGTGTGTCAGAATGTGCCCAGGATGGCAGGGGACTGGGCCGAGCTTACAAATGAGATTTCTATGCTCCTGACTCGGTGCTGCTGGGCATTGTTTATGTGCTGTATGGCTGCATGTGGCTCTTCGTAAGTTAGGTTCATCAGTGTTTTCATCCAAACTGACCCATTTTATCTTCAACCATGAAAGTGAGCCTAGGGTGTCTGCTTCTGCTTCTTTGAAAGGCCACAAGTTAGAACCCATGTATATTCTGGCCTCAGACTATAGAATTAGTTTTTTCGTTACCTGTCATCATCTCAAAATGAAAATGCACTTAGTAATGAAGGTCAAAATGTCAAAGAACCCACCTTTTGACTAGAAAAGGAGGATGAGAGGGCATTTTTTTTGTTGTCAACTGCATAAATTTGTATATATATGTAGTCTGAAATATTCTGATATACATATATATATACACACACTGATATATGCAAATATACATGTATTTTCTATACAACTGTATACACAGCCCTATATAATTTGGGGCTCTATTATGGCCCAAATGCTGCTTCTCAAAGGCAGTCTTTAAACCCCACAGAAGTGGAGACTGTAGAGTTCTAAGGAGCTTGTTAATCAAGGTTCATACCTGGGATGAGGGCCTACTTGCCGGAAAGGCAGCTTAAGTTCTATACTTAATCTGATTTTACAGAAGGTGCCTATTGCAAAATTTAAATTTATTTGAAGTGAATTAAGACAGAAAAAATTCTTGAAGTTTTGATTATGAAAGAATGAGCTGCACACATGTAGTAATTAGAAAGAGCAACACAAAAGGTAAACAAAGCTCTTTCAAACCAAGTAAATTTGTGTTTAAATGTTTCTACCTACAGTCTTATTCATTCCCTCAGATAAGGGTAAATTTTATGAAGAAAAGTAAAGCTGACTGAGGAGAGAAATGACTGAGGGTGACGCCATCTAGACTGGGTGGCTGGGGAAGGGCCCCTTGAGGAGGGGAAATTTGAGCAGACAGCGCTGAATGTCATCGTAAAGGGCAAGCTTCGTGGAGATCCAAAGTGAAGACAGTTCCAAGCAGAAGGATTAGCCAGAGTGAGGGTCTTGAATTAGAAACATGCAGTGTAGATTCACGGAAGATAGAGAAAGCTGCCAAGGAAGTTTCAGAGACAGAGAGAACTCTAGGTGAAGGGAGAGCCGGGTCTGAGGTGGGAGGCAGGCCATACGGGGCTCTGAATGTCATGGTACAGAGTTTGGATTGTATTTTTTTTTTAATTTTTTATTGTAAATATTTGCTTTACAATATTGTATTGGTTTCTGCCATACACCAACATGAATCAGTCACGGGTGTACATGTGTCCCTCCCTCTTGAACCTCCCTCCCATCTCCCACCCCATCTCCCTCCTCTAGGAAATCAATTGCATTTTAAATGTGGTGGGGAGCCACTGAAGAGTGTTAAGCAGGGAAGGGACACGATCTGATTTATATTTTCTGAGAGTCACTCTGCCTAGGGTATGAAACTCTGACCGTAGGAGCACAAGTGCTGATGTAAGAAGGCCAGTTTAGAAACTGTGGTAGAACAGTCCGAGAGAAGATGATGGACAGTGAAGCGACAGCAGGTGGGGTAGCGACACACGGCACAGGTTGAGCTGTGGTGAAGGCAGGGCTTAATGGACCTGCTGATGAACTCGTGATGATACGTGGGGCTTTGGGCTTGAGTATTGGGAGAGATTGCGATGCCACTCATTGAGCTTGAGAGGAAGTAAGAGGCTAATAACCTTGAGGAGAAAAGTCAAGAGTTTAATTTTGGATAGGTAAAGTCTCAGATATCTATTAGGTATCCTGGAGGTGATACTGAACAGACAGCTGGCTAGACAAACAAATGTGTACTAGGGGAAAATCTTAGGGCTGGGGATAAACGTTAGAGATAGCAGCATGAGATGGAATAGGAAGCCACAGTCTCTGGTGAGGTCTCCAGGGAACACCCAGGAAATATGTAGACAGGAGAGGGAGGAGGGTGAGCACTGAGTTCCAGGGCCTTCAAGCCTAGTGCTGGGAAGATGGGGAAGAACTGGAAAAGGAGAAAGAATACACAGGTGGAATGTCAGGGAAAAAAATCTCAGAAGAATGTCTCTTGGAAGCCAAAAACAAACAAACAAAAGCTTTAATAAAGAGGGAGGGTGTGGTCAACTTTGTCAGGAGTTGCTTATAGGGTAAGAGTATCAATTTACATAAAAAGAAAACTCAGAGAAATACTACATTAAAACTTAGGGGCTTTGAAGTTATTTATATAGAAAAATAGGCTTAGACAAGATTATGATTTTTCAAACATTAACTGAACATTCTTATCACAGGATCCAGTGTTTAAAAATAGGGTGACAATTCTGATAATCATTTCGTGATGTATGTATGTCAAATTATTATGCTGTATATACACCTTAAACTTACACAGTGCTGTATGGCAATTATATCTCAAGAAAACTGGAAGAAAATCTAAAACAGCATGACATTAGATAACAGTTTTATGTTGACTAGAGGGTTATTACACAAATAACGCCATTAGCCTAATCTGCAACCAACACCCTCTTTCTTGAAAGGTTACCTACAGGTGGGAGAGACAATTGCTTCCAACTCTGAGGAATTTTAGCAACTACTGTTGAGTTGTGTTGAGGTAAAAATATGAAAAATGTAGGATTCCCAAACTTTGGTCAATGGGCTAAGTTTTCTTCAGTCAAAATGCCCCATCACTGACAAGTCTTACTTACAAGTAAATGCCTCTATGTTCCACATTGAATGTCAGTATGACCTGCTTTTCTTGGCCTCTCTGCAGACGTTTGGTAAACCAGTGACTTCTGTGTAGAGCATTTTCCTCTTGAATAATCTGGCTTCCCCTTACCACATAACGTGCCCTAAGTGAACTATGTGCACTTACTTGGCATACATTCAAAGAAAATGTTTAAGAAACATAAGTCAATAGTAGTAATTGTAGCAATAGTAGTAATCATATAAATAAAACATCATTAAAATTTAAAAAGCAGCATGCAAAAAAAAAATCCAAAATCTAGTCCAAATCAAACTATTAAATCATCCACTGCTCAGAACCCCCTCCAGCCATGTGAATAATCCATAGTTTATCATACAGGTGATTTGATTATTTTAATCAGCTTCTAAAATGGTGAGGGCTGAGCACAGAGTAGACAATAGCTGAGTTGTTTTAGAATGAAGACATGCCTTTGGAATTTTTAAGTAAGCTTTACTGTTTTGGATTCAAATTCTAATTGTTTCTCATAAAAGGCTTGACCAGTACCAAAGTGGGAAGACAGTCTTGATGCAAAATGATTGAGTTTAGCAGTTAAAAAAAAAAATCCTTTAGCAACCTAAATAATTTGATTTTCTTGTCATTGCTTTCCATATACTATCAAAAATGATGCTTTCTTTACTATTTCCAACTCATCATAAAATTGCTAAAAATCTGAAATTCAATTTATCACGTTACTGCTAATTTGAATAATGGCTGAATAAAAGACAGGAAACGCTGAAGCAGCATTGATTTCTAAAACATTTTGCACTTTCCTCCTCCATCCCTGTAAAGTAAAGCTCGGATGCTACGCACAATTACACAAGAAAATCAAGAAAGCCATTACGTTCAGCATTTTGTCATGATCATTGTTACCATGGCAAAAAGTGGGCTTATTTTAGCACATCTGCTACAGGCGAGGCCCACTGGCCTTTTGTAAAGCTGGGTAACAATATAATGCCAAATTCTGGAGACTGTCACTGTTTTCTTCCAGGGTAAGACTACTGCCCATAGATGTTACTGTCTCTTAGTGAGTTGTTTCTTAGTGAGTCAAACCAATGCCATCCCACCATCGTATTCTTAAAGTTGTTCAGTACCAAGGAACACAGTTAATCTAGGAAGGTTACCCTCTGACCCACCTTCTGGTCTAATGGGTAAAAAATATGTGATATGAAAGCTTAGGACTCCAATAATAGCAAATGCCAAAGTCTCAACAGTTGTATTGTAAACATCAATAGAGCTGTACTAAAAATAGCATGGATTTAGAAGTGACCAAGACAATGCACGATAACTAGCTGTAGGCATATTATTTCCTTATCGGTAAAATGGGAATAAAATCCCATTATCCCAAATAATCTGGTGAATAAAATCCCATTATCCCCAAATCATGCTTTCTTGTGAGTACTAACTGAAATAATCTGCAGGCCCAGACACATGACGGGGTACTTAGTAACACAACATCCTCCCCCTTCCTCCAACACCATCTTTTTCTTAACCACTGAGATTCCCATGCCTTTGGAAATGTTGGTTGAAGTTGGTAGGTAAATGCTTTTCTATCACTGGAAGGTTAATTTGTTTTGACTTTCATATCGTTTGGATACTTTCCTCAGAGAGCTGAGGATAAAATACTTTTTTAAGATCTGATAGAAGGCATAACTTTCACATCACAAGTATAAAATAAAAGTCAGTGTCAATAGTATAATAATATGTCACATCCTATTATTCATATTTTAAGTGACACCAATATTATCACTGTAAAATGGAAAATGGAGTATATAATAATTTTGACCTCATGCCCAGATTTTTTGTTTTAAAAAGTGAAGCAACATTATGAATGCAGGGAAGTTGAAATTATCTGAAATGAATACATTAATCAAGTCTGTGTATTTACTAGAAACAAAGGCTACTAGCATTTTTACCATCTAAACAAAATATTTTTTTCCTAATGAAATTTCAGCTGAGTATCGTTTATCTTAAGAGAAAAATAATGGGGCCTTACCTATTCCAGTAGCTCCAGAACTGGTCATGCAGGTAGGCATGGTGGCTACATTCATCACCAAATGAGGCTTTGCTTTCAATCCAGTGAATTATGTGCCCTTCTACAGCTAAGGAACAAAGCATTACAAATACAGAGCAAAGGGAAGGGGAGATTGAAAATTCTGACTCTGCCTGGGTCTCTCCATGCTTCACATTAACGAAGAGAGGCTTAACCCTCACCATCATCTAGAGATGTAATTATAAAACAACGCATCGTATCTGTTTGTGACAAGGAACGTTTATGCTACAGTCACACCCCTTTTATTTTTGTCGTTTACAAAGGTCTCTCTCCTATTCTGAGACTGCCTGTATAAACTGACAAATAATAAGAAAGCAAACCAAAGTGATCCTGGCTTTTCCACAGAAATCTGTTTTAAAAATGCAATATATAGAGAAATGACTTGAAAATGGTAACCAAAATGTCTTTTGAAGACATGCTTATTTCTTAAACATAGGTAAAAGTTTTTAAAGCTTAGGTTTCTTCTGAACCTATTATTTCCTGCCACTTAAAAATCTTTTGCAATTATTTCACACATTTGAATACAAAATTATCAAGCTAATACAGATTCTTTGGTAACATTTGTTAATATTAACAAAAATTTTAAAAGCTATGGGAAAAAACACATCACTTTACTCTATAAACAAAAGCATAGTAGAGTCTAAGGACTTACCAACTGGTACTTGTAAAATAAAGTCTGGCGTTTTGTCATAACCCCTTGCACGAAGCTGATCTTCATCTACAGGAAGAACAAATACTATTACTTACGACAGTATTCCATTAACAAGACAGCAATATAATTGCTTTTCTTTCTTAAAAATGTGTAAAAATTACTAATGCAGTCACACATATCATTCTTATGCATGCAGTGCTGTGTCAGAATAAATGAACTTTCTTCACAAACTTGAAGTAGAGATATAAAAATGTCTCTTTGTCCCTTCTGCATTTTTATATCTTTATTATAAACATCATTAATTCAAGCTGTCATATGCTACCTTTCTTATAATTGAAAATATACTCAAAATAATGAAATATACTTACTGATTAAAAGAAAAGGTTTCCACCATCATGAATATTGCTAATGTTATCAAGCCCATACTGACAATTTACAGTAAGGCATAAGCACTTTGGCTTTTACAATTATAAAACAAATGCTTTCATTAAAGCAATTAAGAAAGTTTAGTTTCAATTAGTGAAACTATTTCTACATACAAGAACATAAGAGAGAGACAAGGGACAATGAGATCCCCACAGAGCATTAATTACCCTGCTTAATACCTTTGGTCTGCTATTGTTTCTGGCATTTACCAGAGTTTTACAACTAACAATATGTAATTCTGAAAAGCAAACAGGCTTTGAGATTTTTTTTTCTAAGTCTGTTCGATTTCTTGATCTTCTGTAAATAGCAATGAGCCATTCAGGAGGAAAGGAGGCAAGAAAACAGAGAGCTTGTCAAAGTTGGAAAAAACTAGCTAGATGCTTGGTTTAAAAAAAAAAAAATCCTCCAATATTTTCTAAAAGCTGTCCTTGACTTCTAATGGCATTACAATGTGATTCTGAAATGAGCAGTTCTCTGTTAGATTTTGGAGTGACCTGGTCATTCAATTCCAGACATGGCTTTCTGTCTTCACCCAACCTCAACTAATGGCCCAACCAAGTAACAAGGAAGGCTGTGTGGTCTCTTAACATCTACTGGGCTGTTGACATTGTCATGCATCCCATTCGCCTTCCTGCATCACCTTTGATTAAAATTAATGACCCATTCCCAGTGTTGGGTAGCTTATTTCCAATTCATTTGTCAGGCCAAGACAGTGGTTTCATGGCCAACGTTCAGAAATTCTGTTTTAGAACACTCTTGTGTACATCCTGAAAGGTCAGCACTTTAAACATAAATAACCTTTTAATGATGAGATACACTTAAACTATATATTTAATTACACTTGGTTAAAGTTGGTATCCTTTACTGAAATTCTGAAGGACTGATGCTACAATTCAAAACAATCTCCTCTGCTTGAAAGATAAAAAAAATACCAACATAACTGTTGAGATAAGGAAATAAAATTAAAGTAATCTTACTTTAAAAACAAGAGAATTTGGAAAACTGGACTGTAAATGAACAAGACTGAAAAAATTTCTGTCCTCTCAATGCATTCTGGCTACAAGAATGTTTAATGGAAAAGGCATTTATTAAATCAACCCAAGTGCCTTGAGCTGATGTTTCAGGTAGCTGATGAATAGTTTTAAAAGCTGTGAAAGTCACTCAGTCATATCTGACTCTTTGTGACCCCATGGACTGTACAGTCCATGGAATTCTCTAGGCCAGAATGCTGGAGTGGGTAGCCTATCCCTTCTCCAGGGTATCTTTCCAACCCAGGAATCAAACTGGAGTCTCCTGCATTGCAGGAAAGAATCCGCCTGCAATGCAGGAGACCTGGGTTTGATCCCTCGGTTGGGAAGATCTCTGGGAGAAGGGATAGGCTATCCACTCCAGCATTCTGGCCTGGAGAATTCCATGGGCTGTAAAGTCCATGGTATGGCAAAGAGTTGGATACAAATGAGTGACTTTAAAAGCTGGGTTGACATTAAAGAAGAGAGATTAATAGTTTATTAAAACTATCCTAGTTTGATCAACCTTTGCAGGTGTTCAAAATCTGTTTCAGAAGGAAAAATTATGATGTTTCTGACAGTGGCTAAAAACAAAATTTCAAAGGTCACCAAGCAATCTAAATGCACACACTAAAATCCCTTAAAAGGCAGTTATACTCCTGTTCAGCGCACCCAAATTACTAACACAGTACCTACAGTTTAAATTTCATGACTTACTTAATGTGAAAAATTAAAAAAAACACCTAAACTCCTCAAACTGAACATAAACATCAGAGAATCTCTCCATCTTTCTGTGGAGAACCTCAAACTGTAACACAGTACTCCTATACTTTCTCTATACTGCCCCCACATCCCTCAGTCTCAGTGTAAAGGTGATTCAACTGTTCAGTTCAGTTCAGTTCAGTCGCTCAGTCATGTCCGACTCTTTGCAACCCCATGAATCGCAGCACGCCAGGCCTCCCTGTCCATCATCAACTCCCGGAGTTCCCGGTGGTGTCCATCAAGTCCGTGATGCCATCCAGCCATCTCATCCTCTGTCGTCCCCTTCTCCTCCTGCCCCCAATCCCTCCCAGCATCAGAGTCTTTTCCAATGAGTCAACTCTTCGCATGAGGTGGCCAGAGTACTGGAGTTTCAGCTTTAGCATCATTCCTTCCAAAGAAATCCCAGGGCTGGTCTCCTTCAGAATGGACTGGTTGGATCTCCTTGCAGTCCAAGGGACTCTCAAGAGTCTTCTCCAACACCACAGTTCAAAAGCATCAATTCTTCGGCGCTCAGCCTTCTTCACAGTCCAACTCTCACATCCATACAAGACCACTGGAAAAACCATAGCCTTGACTAGATGGGCCTTATTCGGCAAACTAATGTCTCTGCTTTTGAATATGCTATCTAGGTTGGTCATAACTTTCCTTCCAAGGAGTAAGCGTCTTTTAATTTCATGGCTGCAGTCACCATCTGCAGTGATTTGAGAGCCCAAAAAGATAAATTCTGACACTGTTTCCCCTGTTTCCCCATCTATTTCCCATGAAATGATGGGACCAGATGCCATGATCTTCGTTTTCTGAATGTTGAGCTTTAAGCCAACTTTTTCACTCTCCTCTTTCACTTTCATCAAGAGGCTTTGTAGCTCCTCTTCACTTTCTGCCATAAGGGTGGTGTCATCTGCGTATCTGAGGTTATTGATATTTCTCCCAGCAATCTTGATTCCAGCTTGTGCTTCTTCCAGCCCAGAGTTTCTCATGATGTACTCTGCATATGAGTTAAATAAGCAGGGTGACAATATATAACCTTGACATACTCCTTTTCCTATTTGGAACCAGTCTGTTCCATGTCTAGTTCTAACTGTTGCTTCCTGACCTGCATACAGATTTCTCAAGAGGCAGGTCAGGTGGTCTGGTATTCCCATCTCTTTCAGAATTCTCCACAGTTTATTACGATCCACACAGTCAAAGGCTTTGGCATAGTCAATAAAGCAGAAATAGATGTTTTTCTGGAACTCTCTTGCTTTTCCCATGATCCAACTGTAACTGTAGTCAAAAGACAGCTTCTAGAAACCTGTGCCACCACCAGCAATACTACATTTTTTTCTTATTTAAGTAAAGAGATTATTTCACACATCTGAAATACTTTGTTACTATGCATTGGGTATCATCTCTGTTTTTTATTTTCTAAACTCTGTCTTACCTCCTCTGTTTCAAATTTCATACTATTCCTTTCAACCTAGATTTTCCTTTACTTGGCAAAATTCAGAAAAAATGACAGGACAAGTCTAGGGAGTGGTATTCATTCAGGAAGAGCTGTCCCTGCTCACCTGGTCTCAGCCCCAGGAGATGGAAGTTTCTATCAAAGATCACCGTACTGGGAGATTTGTAACTCAACCCCATGTATCTGACCAGATTTCCTGGCCTTTGCATTATGCTCCATTCCTGGTTCTCAGATGGTTAAAGATTCCTTACCATGATCATTATCCCAACCACTGGGTATGGATGCAAAATTTGGTTGACCATCTGGTGGATCAGTGTTCAAACTCTAAGGTCTAGAGGCTACAGCTTACTCATCACCCAAAACACTACCTGTGCCTCATTCCTTGTTCATCCCCTTGTCTTACTGTGCATAGGCCTGGCTCCCACCACAACCAAAGCCTGAAGCCTCTGCTCTGAGGACAGGAAATGTTTCTTTTCATTCTTTAAAACCCTATTCACTGCTCTATTCTCACCATCAACAAACACCTGTGTGTGTGTGTCTGCGCTCACTTGTGTTCAACTCTTGGCGACCCCGTGGACTCTAGCCTGCTAGGCTCCTCTGTGCATGGTTTTTCCCAGGCAAGAATACTGGAGTGGGTTGTCATTTCTTCCTCAAGGGGATCTTCCAAACCAGTGTCTCCTACACATCTCCTGCATTACAGGCAGATTCTTTACCACTGAGCCACCAGGGAGGCCAGTTGGCACATATTTAATACACAAATGGGTAAATGAATAAAATATAAGTACATTTTTAAGAGTACCATGTCTTCAGCAAAGTTGACCCAGAGTGACTGAGTAATTTCTTTCCTGATTGAAAAGACAGCAAAAGTGACCCCAAGTTCGAGGTGGGAAGTTTTCCTATTTTGTTTGCTCTGCAATATTTTAAACAACATTGGATTTATCCATTCCTGAATGTTTGGGCAGAATTCCCCCCATAAGCAATCCAGGTCTGGGGCTACTATAAAGTGTAGCTCTTTGGTTACTTTTACTACCTTTTTTTTTTTTTTTTTTTTTGAGGGTTACTGATCTGTTTAGATTTTTTTCTCTCTTTTATAATCAGTTTTTCAATTTTTATTTTCCTTGAGAATCTTAAGTTTCATCAGAGTTCTCAGGGCTTTTTATACATATTGGAGCCAAGTGGTTACTTATGAGTCTCTGAACTTTCCAAGTGGAAAGCTGGATGTTTAAGTAACTTGATGTTTTCTTCAAGAAAAAATGATAAAGACTGAGAAAGAGGAAAGAATAATATTAGTTTAAAAGCCTGGGAGGAGAGTTTCAGAATAGCACTTTTAGTATAACTCCTAAAACTGTTGGGGATCAATATGAAGTCAATCTCCAAATCCTGTATATCTAACTTACTCAGTGAATGTAGCAAATATGAAGTAGGGCTCTTCTGACTTAACATATATTGAAAATGCCTAATATATCTCATAAATACTAAGCTTGTTAAAAGGCTTCCCTGGTGTCTCAGTGGTAGAATCTGCCTGCCAATGTGGGAGACACGGGTTTGATCCCTGGGTCAGGAAGATCCCCTGGAGAAGGAAATGGCAATCCATTCTGGTATTCTTGCCTGGAAAATCCCATGGACAGAGGAGTCTGGCAGGCTACAGTCCATAGGGTAGCAAAGAATGGGACACGACCTGGCCACTAAACAACAAGAACAAGCTTGTTAATGTCACAGTCCAAGTATTCATTATCAAAATTAATATAAAAGTAGTTTCACTTAAAAGAAGACTCATTAGCCTCTAGATCCACAAAATGTAGGATTTTTAGATAAAGGGTACCTCATGAAACATAGTACTTCTGAGCTTATAGAGTCTTCTACCATTCCAACTTACACATGATACAAAGAAACAGGTCAGCAGAACTGACTGCCAACACCTTTTCGTTATTGTTCAGTCACTAAGTTATGTTCAACTTTGCGACCCCACAGACTGCAGCATGCCAGGCTTCCCTATCCTTCATTATCTCCCAGAGTTTGCCCAAACTCACATCCACTGAGTTGGTGAAGCCATCCAATCATCTCATCCTCTGTCGTCCCCCTTCTCCTCCTGCCCTCAATCTTCCCCAGCATCAGGGTCTTTTCCAAGGACTTGGCTCTTTGCATCAGGTGGCCAACCACCTGGGTCTTTCATATAGCCAGATACAGATAGGAGCCCATCTCAACCAAGCTCTGGTTTGTCCCAACAGACCATATACAATTTTTAATTATGGCAAATATTTAAATTTCATCATGTGTAATACTTATGAAGTGGCAAAAAGAATTCTCATTTTCCTCCTGGAAGGTTTGAAAACACGAGAGCGGGGATGGGTCTTGGACACTGTTTAGCTGACACCTGCCTGAAGAGGAAGCGAACAAAATCAATGTTTGATTTCTAGTATTCTAATGGTCCTTTCTCCAATATAACTAAAAAACCAATGAAACCGCATCTACAGATAAAAGTGATGCGAAATTTTTCAAAACAATTCAGTTCTTCATTTATTTTTAAGTTGTCAGGCTTGCCTTTGGAGGACATTTTAAAAAAGGAATCACATAAATGTAAAGATCACTGTGAAAGTTTAATTTCTCTGGCCTTTTAATTACCCTCCCCTCTAAATGCCCAAAATATCCACAGCAATTAAGTACTAATTACACAATTTCTTTCTTTTAAAGAAAGGGCTGATTTTGAGTCAGAGAACAAAACACATCTGAAACTAGTTAACATATGCTTAAGAATCATAGCAGGGCATGAGGACTATAAGAAAAAGTTTGAAGTTTTACATTTTGCTTCCTTAAAAGGCTTTAAATTTAAGAAATACAGTTATTCTCAGAGAAATTATGTAAAATTCCCAGTTCATAACATCTGAAAATGAAAAGATAACATTCTGACATGGCCTTTTATCTACGAATTTGTCAAAAGGTTTCTAAAATCTTAGGTTAAAATACCTTGTATGGCAAAAAAGAATCTTTTTAACGTCGATTACATTTTTTATTAAATTGGGGAAGGGCAAAAAAGACACTTCAATACAAATGAAAACTACAGTATATTTTTTCTACTCTAGTATTTTGTTTTTCTGTGTGTCTTTTTAAATCCCAAAATACTGTTTCATTCAATAATTGGAGCTGTGATCTTCATATCCCATGCTTTCTACCTAATTAAAGAATTTAGCAGGGTTTTGATAATACATATTATTATGCTATGCAAACCATGTGCAAAGGTACATAGAATAGATATGCATTTAATGGGGAGACCGAGATGAATAAAATTTTTAGAGGACCTAAAAATTTCATTATGTCCATTAGTTTCAATCTTTTCCCCCAAAGCCTCTTACCAAAGCCACTAATAAGGAATACAACTGACTGCTCTGACCTTATACTTTGTTTATGTCTTTAGGGGACAAGGGCTTCCCTGGTGGCTCAGAGGTTAAAGCGTCTGCCTGCAACGCAGGAGACCTGGGTTTGATCCCTGGGTTGGGAAGATCCCCTGGAGAAGGAAATGGCAACCCACTCCAGTATTCTTGCCTGGAGAATCCCATGGACACAGGGCTACAGTCCACAGGGTCACACAGAGTCGGACACGACTGAGCGAATTCACTTTCACTAGTGAAAACTAAAGTGCCCTAAAGACAGGGAACAAATCGGCGGGGGGGGGAGTGTTGAGGGGGGTTGGGGGGGTTGGGGGCAGGGCGGAGACGGGTGTCACAAGTCAGAACAGTGCAAAGTGAGGCAGGGTAGGCTGGTCCCCATTGACTGATGGTTCTGGAGACAGAGAACATGAATATGACAACAGAAACAAAACTCTTCCTTCTGTATCTTACTCTGTTGCTGTCATTCTACAGCCGCTAAGTCATGCCCGACTCTTTGCGACCCCATGAACTGCAGCAGCATGCCAGGCTTCCCTGTTCTTCACTATCTCCTGGAGCTTGCTCAAATTTATGTCCACTGGGTCTGTGATGCCATCCAACCATCTCAACCTCTGTCGTCCCCTTCTCCTCTTGCCCTTAACCTTTCCCAGCATCAGGGTCTTTTCCAATGAGTCGGCTCTTCTAATCAGGTGGCCAAAGTATTGGAGCTTCAGCTGTATCACTCTAAATTCTTTTGGTTTACCACAAGAGAAGGGACAAGTCAGAAGTCAGCATGGTAGAGTGAAAAAGAATTCAGGACAAATTGTTCGGGGCCGGGGCGGGGGGCGGGGGGGGGTGAAGTAATAACTGTGATGCGAGGTCTGAGGCAAGTTTCCATTAAACAGAACAGGCAGACTGGATGGTCACAGAGTCCTTTGTAACTCCAAAATTCTGTGCAGTGGATGAATGTCAGCCTTTGTCTGCCCCAGCTCTTTTAGCTGTTGTCACTGATGTGAGAACCTGTTGTGCCTGAACTAATCTCGGTGGAGGGAGGCATATTAGTTTGGAGGCATACAAGAGATCTCTACACACTGATACACAAACACACAGGACCAGGGAACCCATCTAACAATAACAGTAACAGATGTGACCCTTCAGTACTTTTTGTTTATGGGGAATAAGGTTTCAACCTATAGCTAATTTTTTGTGGGGTGAGATATTTGATTTTTTGTCCTGTTTCTGCCCTCCCTGGCATCACCAACCTACTCTCACAATTGATTTGGGTGGGTGGTGAAAGACATAACCCCCAACCACTGGCCCCAGGAGTGGACACGTGACCCAGACTAGCTGATCAGAGCCCATTTTTAAGATTGATTATGGGGCAAAATGAGAAGCACCTCTTTCCCCCTGGGATTATGAACTCTACAGAGTAAACAAATTAGCAATTGCCAGGGATCACCTTTGTTTTCTGAGAATGAAGCCTACATTGGAAAAAAGAAACGCAAAATGGGAAAAAGAGGAGATACTGATGACATCGTTTTGTCTTCTAAATTCTAGACACATCAGAAGCAAACTTCTTTGGATGTCACAGGTGTTATCTCTGAACCAATATTTCTCCCTTTTGTCTGTGCATATAATCTAGTTTGACTGGATCTCGGTCACTTACAACCAAGGTGGTTCTAACTTATCATCAGTGGCCAAGAAAGCAGATGTTGGCTTATGCGAGTTATCTAACCAGAGCAATGGTTGAGGGAAGAGCTGTGGGCTTCAAGCAGCAAGACTACCACCATAAGTGAACAGGCTAACCTGTCTTCAAAGTTCTAAAGAACCTTTCAGCAGCAAACATGTGTCTGTGGTTCTTTTCTCTTGGTCCCAGGGAGAAACATGCATAAGCAAAGTAAATAAGATAAATAAGTAAAAGATGGTCCCTCACCTTGACAATTTCTTTAGGAAGGGGAGAACAGACCCCATATTCTCCACATTCTGCCCCTCAAAATAATGTTCCTGTTACCTGGAAAACTGCATCTTATTTTAACCTTTAGTTAGGAATTTAAATAGTTGATACTTTCGGAAATATCTAACCATCTTAGTTCCCTTTAGCCTACATAACCCTATGTTTTATCTCTAGTCTCTTACCCTCAATGGCTAACATTTGCATGTATACACGGTCTCAGTATTCTGAATTTCGTCTGTTCCCACTGCCTATTCTTCACCTGAAGTCATAATTCCATATCACATCATAATCACTTCCCTGGAGCACTGCTGCTTTAGATAGGGAATAAAGCAGCAGGAGTAGACAAACTCTCAGAAACACAGATCCTAATTTCTTACAGCAACGGATATCCTTCAGTAAGCCTATTTGGCTTTATACAGACTGCACCCTCCTGGAGTCCCACAGAGCAGTACATGAATGCTAGAAAAAGCACCTATGTAAAATATGCTGGCCTGTCACAAGGCAAGACCAAACATGGTAGGGTGAGGCAGGATGAAGCAAATGCCTCTCAGGTGTCACTCAAAGTAATTGTTAGCTGCTACTAATAGGGCAACATTCACTGGAAAGAATAAAATATCTCTGGAACCATCCTTATTAAGCCAAACTTAACAAGAATTTGCACCAGACAGTGGCTATGGAAGTCACTAATGAAAGTCCCTCCGACCTGGAGAAATGCCAACCCATGGAGGATGAATGTTTGTCTTCAGCCTTTGGTACACGCTCTTTCATATTTTCCCTATCATTGCAAACATTCTTGTTGTCTTCTGGCTGTCACTATTTTTCTTTTCTCCCTTGCCTTGTGTCCAAATCTCTCCTCTCACCCCACACTCCCAAAAGAGAGAGAGACAGAGGCTATAAAATAAAATATGCTATCATTAATTACTTGAGAGATACAAATTAAAACATCTCCATCAGACAAGATACATTTTCTATTTCACTGATACTAGAAATGGAACAAACCCTTAGCAGAAGGGATAAGGATGGTCACAATGCCTAATTGGTCTATTTCCTTGTGTCTCCAAGCCTAAAAGTGGGCAGCAAGCTCTTTGCATCTTGTGAGACTTTAAATGCACATCAATAAATGTTCATTCTAAATTAACTATACTTGGAAAGAACTGATTTGTACTTATTTGAAAATTTCCTGGGAAAATCCATGTTTGACTTGTTTTATTTATTTATTTTTTATTCCTAATGATACATGCCCATAGCAAGTATCCAAAAGGTAACAGTTTGCTGCACCAAAAGAAACAGTGATTAGCTTAGTGGTAATCCAGCCAGGCTAATGAATTCAGGGAGCCACCTGAGAAGCACATGGAAGTAGGAAGAGGCTGCTAAGAGAGAGCAGATGAGTAAGATGAGTAAATAAACTTCTATTGCTACTTCAGGAAAAGTTGCTTACAAGCCAGTAGCATTTTCTTCCTATGTTGAGGGTAACTATTGATTTTTAACATAATCTGTACCTTCTTTAAAAATATTCACAGGAGAAGCAGGACCACAGCCTTGAATGCATTTATTTTCACTACAAGACAATCAAGTGAGATGCACTAGATGAAAGTGCATTTTTGCTGGGACGGACAAGGCAATAGTGTGTGAGAGCTGGAGGGAAGGCGTGCTTATCATCATCTTCAAACTATTTACGGTATTGTTCCTGGCACACCTGGTGGTTCAGACAGTAAAGAATCTGCCTGCAATGCAGGAGACCCGAGTTCAATTCCTGGTTCAGGAAGATGCCCTGGAGAAGGGATAGGCTACCCACTCCAGTATTCTTGGGGTTCCCTCTTGGCTCATCTGGTAGAGAATCCACCTGCAATGCAGGAAACCTGGGTCTGATCCCTGGGTTTGATCACTGGGTTGGGAAGATACCCTGGAGAAGGGAATGGTTACCCATTCCAGTATTCTTGCCTGGAGAATTCCATGGACAGAGGAGCCTCGTGGGCTACAGTCCTTAGGGTCACAAAGAGTCAGACATGACTGAATGACTAACACTTTCACTGTTTTTCACTTCACTTTCCTGGCATGCACAGAACATACTTGGCAAAAGTTAACTGAAAAGAATGACTGAAGAATGAATAACAGAATTATGAGATCTCTGAGGAAACTGCTAGAAACTACCTGTACTCATTTGCTTGTAATTTGTTTGTAACTTGACCATAGCTACAAAAGCAGGGCCTTCATCTGACTTACGTCTAGGGCTTAAAATAGTACCTGATTCAGTAACTGATTGTTGGAATAAATATATGAATAAAATATATTTTCTAGTTGGAGAACCTAAAGTCATTTATTCAACATTGACTCTTCTTGAAACTGAAAGTGAAGTCGCTCAGTCGTGTCCGACTCTTTGCGACCCTGTGGACTGTAGCCCACCAGGCTCCTGTGTCCATGGGATTCTCCAGGCAAGAATACTAGAGTGGGTTGCCATTTCCTTCTCCAGGGGATCTTCCCGACCCAGGGATCGAACCCAGGTCTCCTGCACTGCAGGCAGACACTTTAACCTCTGAGCCACCAGGGAAGCCCCACAATGTAATTTTATGAAGTACAAAATGGATAAATGTACAACATAGGATAAATCCATAAGTACACCTAAACCTTCAACAAAAAGGAGACTTCATTTTTCCTTTCCAATTGTAGTGCCTGGTTAAATCCTGTGTACCTGATTATAAGAGCCGACTTATTGAAAAAGACCTTGATGCTGGGAAAGACTGAAGGCAAAAGGAGAAAGGGGCGGCAGAGGATAAGATGGTTGGATAGCATCACTGACTCAGTGGTCATGAATTTAAGCAAGCTCCTGGAGATGGTGAAGGACAGGGAAGCCTGGCGTGCTGCAGTCCTTGGGGTCACAAAGAGTCAGACACGACTTAGCAACTGAACAACAAATCCTGTGCCATGGCAGCTGTTCAGTATGTGGTTATGAATCAAGAAAATTTAAGAAATTATTAGGGTTATGATAAAAGCAATTTATTTTTATTTTTCTCTTCTATCTGACCTCTTGGTTTTAGAGATG
Organism: Capricornis sumatraensis; assembly: GCF_032405125.1. Taxonomy (NCBI): domain Eukaryota; kingdom Metazoa; phylum Chordata; class Mammalia; order Artiodactyla; family Bovidae; genus Capricornis; species Capricornis sumatraensis. The sequence goes on from NC_091070.1 coordinate 70,299,804, forward strand.
TCAGATAAAATACGTATTTTATAAGATGACATATAGAGCACAATTGGTGGAAAATTTAAAATAAGATAAAAAATTTCAGGAAGTCATAATTCTTAAGAAGGGGTAATATATAAACAATAAGAATCCTTGTCTTTTGAAGTAGTCCAGATTTGAGGGAAGGAGGGAAGGAAAAAGAAAGGGAGAAAGAAAGACACAGAGGGCACTGATTGATTTTACTTTCACTTATTAAAAAAAAAATCAAAGTAAAACAAACATGCCTGCAATGTCTCTGCAACAAAATTCAAGGCGTACACAAGAAAACAAGAAAATATAAAATGAGATTAGTAGTCTATTTCTATACCTATGTTTTTGATGATTTATCTAAATTTACCTGGTACAGTACTCCAGATCTGATTATTCATCGTGAAGGGAGTATTTACAAGGTAAAAGAACAAACCCATAATGATACTCCATAAGAGGCTTTAGGTTTTCAGGTTTTAACCATAAATAAACATGTATTAATTCAGTACTACATTAAAATGCTTAAAATGCATAGAATAACAACTTTGAATACTGATGAGGAAATGCTTCAAAACAGGACTGAGGTTACATGAAGAGAGCTAAATATGAGTTAAGGATCATCTTTGGTATGCTTCAATAAAAGAATTACTGTTAGATCCTAGAGTGCAGAGGAACAGATGAGCCCGTTCCATTTTAAATCCCCTTTCTGAGCGTGCTAGCAAAGCGCAGTGACTCCCTGCTATGCCTCTGCACTGCCTTTGTCAGCGGTGGCCAACGCGGTCTAGCGCCTTCAGTTCCTAGAATCAAGGGAGTCGAACACCTGGGACTAAGTTTCAGCCAAGAGTGAGCCCTTTGCTCTTCCTCCCTGTTTGGGTCTTCCAGCCTTTAGGAAGGAAGCAGAAAAAAACTAGATTAAGCAAAGAAGTGGTACAAGGGCTTGACTACCCTTAAGCAGATGGTGCCAAGAGAGTTACACCAAGTGGTCTTGAAAATATGACTGCTCAGTTGCTGGCTTCAGACAACACATTTGGCCACACCTTATTGGCCACTGAGTGGTCAATATGATCAGATACTTTATAATATTACTGGAACTCCATAGTCTACAAAGTACTCCATGGTGCAGCTCAGGACATTCATTCCAATTGGTTCTGAAGGCGTTATACACCATATTTTTCATTAGATTTTAAAAGGTAATTTCTATCTAATTCACCCTTTTCCATACACTGAATATTTCAGTTGTTCTTCTTATACAAAAAAAAAACTTGTTGCTTTTACTTATCAAAATTTAATTTAGTAATCTAAGGCCACTTTCCTAATTTATCACGTCTTCAACTCTTACTGGAGAATATTTATGGTATACCCCCTCTTAAAATTATCAACCATTTACAACACATTCAACTCAAATCTTCAGGTCATCAATAAAAATACTGAATACTAAGACTTAAAACAGATTTCCTACAGGACTGTTTTCAACATCCTTTCCCAACTTGACATAAGATCATTTGACTTCCCTTGGCTAAGTCTTGTTCATTTTGGATGAAAAATTATGTAATCCAACATCACTTAATTTTTTTACCCTAAAAAAATTATGCTATGCAAACTCTTTACATAAAATAGATGTGTACAATAATACAATCTGTATAGAATCTTGAAAAATTACAACATTTAAAATGGAGAAGAGGATTTAATTCCTGGTGGAGTGCTTTACTGGAGAAGGCAATGGCAACCCACTCCAGTACTCTTGCCTGGAAAATTCCATGGACGGAGGAGCCCGGTGGGCTGCAGTCCATGGGGTCGATAAGAGTCGGACACGACTGAGCAACCCACTCCAGTACTCTTGCCTGGAAAATCCCACGGATGGAGGAGCCTGGTGGGCTGCAGTCCATGGGGTCGATAAGAGTTGGACACGACTGAGCGACTTCACTTTCACTTTTCACTTTCATGCATTGGAGAAGGAAATAGCAACCCACTCCAGTGTTCTTGCCTGCAGAATCCCAGGGACAGGGGAGCCTGGTGGGCTGCCGTCTCTGGGGTCGCACAGAGTCGGACAAGACTGAAGCGACTTAGCAGTAGCAGCAGCAGAGTGCTTTATGGTTGCTATGAGCAGTTATCACATGTATGCCTTTTGAGGCTTAATTTTTAATGCCTAAGAGATGTTGAAAGAAATAACAATCTGTAATAAGATTCCACGTTGGAAGACAAACACATATGTACCTGTGAGATTTTAAAAAATCATACTCATATGATGACAATTCACTTTTGGCATAAAAATAATAAAAGCTCAATATTTCATTTTCAAGTGAAAGTACTAGGCAATTCCATACATGAGACAAAAATACCTAACATGAATTTTTCTAACCATTCTTTTCAATATATAAAGCATTTTCTGGACAATATTTCTTTGTTTCCTTCTCTCATAAGGCCTAGATTATGGTTAATATCTCATGACACCAAAAGTAATACTGCAACAGATATTAAAGTATTTTTTCAGCCACTTATGCTATAAAATATTAATTGTAAGCCTGTGCATGTGCTGTGTATACAAGGGATTAGGTAACTGAGTTCCTGCTCAGTTCTAAATCAATAAAAGATAACATGCACAGCATCCGTCACCATTTGCTCTTCCTTTAGTACATAATAACTGCAAGTGGAAGATTTTTTAAAATATATATTTAAGCACTCACGGAGATATATGCTGGAGAAGACGTAAGCAATACTTACCTAGGAAGGAGAGGTTTTTCTCCAGAAGCAAGTCCCTCAGCAGGACTTCATGCTCGTGACCAATGGCACTGGGAAGTCTTAGTTAAGGAGCGTAACATTGGTTGAATTATACCACCAGAAAAAATTGCTAATACCAGGGCTATACTCTGAGATGAAATGGAAAGTAGAGGTAATTATAAACATCCTTTATGCTATGCTAAAAACCCCTCAATTCAATTTAGGACCATTTATTAAGCACTAAGTGCAGTTTAGAATACCAACCAGCTTTTGCCCTAAGAATTTCTAGTCTTACAGAGTTCCATAAATCTTTTGTGAGTTCATACTTGTCACAAAGCCAGCATTTAGCAGCTCTTATTTTCCCAGTCCTGATGCTGGGAAAGACTGAAGGCAGAAGGAGAAGAGGGTGTCAGCGGATGAGCTGGCTGGATGGCATCACTGATGCCATCAACATGAACTTGGGCATCCTCAGGGAGATGGTGAGCGACAGGGAGGCTTGGTCTGCTGCACTCCACGGGGCTGCAGAGTCAGACACAACTGGGTGACTGAACAACAACAACCCTTCTAGTCTATGACTCGTGGTCTTCTGCGACTTGGGAAACCAAACAACTGACTTGTTGAGAAGTATATGTACTCTGGAGGCAAGACATCCCAGTAAACGGCTGTGGAGTAGTGCGTCAGTTCAGAGGCTGTTTCAAGTCTTTCTCTTGTGTGTGCAAGTTTTCACCATTATATGGTGTATAAATACATACCTATGCTCATATAAATTTTTTGAGTGCTATTATGAGGCAGGCAGTATATCAAGTATGTTATTTTCAGTGTATTTACATGTTTTTTCATCCTCACAGTTATTATTATCCTTATATTACAGATGAGGAAAACAAGGCTTAAAAAGGAATTTATATAAGATCATATGGTCAATGTGTGGCAGAGCAGAGAATCAGAACAAAATCTCTGCAAAGCCTATATCTATGGCCTCTGTAAAGCTACTTAAAATATTAAAATTAATTACATAAAAATAATTGATATTCGCTAATGCTGCTGCTGCTGCTAAGTCGCTTCAGTCGTGTCTGACTCTGTGCAACCCCACAGATGGCAGCTCACCAGGCTCCTCTGGTGTGTACAAAGTGTGAAAAGGAGTGTTATCCTATTCTCATACTATAATTTTGTCAAAGGTGTTTGGTAATACAGGCAGTCTTTGGAGATACCATGGGTTCCGTTCCAGAATAAAACAAATATTGCAATAAGGCAAGTTACATGAATTTTTTGGTTTCTCAGTACATATAAAAGTTACTATTACACTATAGCCTATTAAGTGTTCAACAGCATTATATCTAAAAAATACATATACCCTAATTAAAAAATATTTTATTGCTAAAAAACTGCTACCATCACCTGAGCCTTCAGCAAGTCCTCATCTTTTTGTAATTATAATACCACAGATCATCACAGCAAATACTATAATAATGAAAAACATTAAAATATTGTAAGAATTACCAAAAAGTGACATAGAGACATGAAGTGAGCAAATGCTATTGGGAAAATGGTGCCGACTCAAGGCAGGGTTGCCACAAACTTTCAATTTGTAAAAAACATATTATCTGCAAAGCACAATAAAGTGAAGGACAATAAAATGAGGTGTGCCTGTAATTCTTTAATTCTCCATCTCACTAATGTCAATCTGGTCTTATTACTTCTTGGCTTAACAGGGATTCTTTGGTTGGTCCTGATCATGCACTATAAGAATCCAATTTAAATCAAATAAAGCTTAAAAATTACCTGTAAAATTCTTAGACAATCATCCTGTCATTTATCAACAATACAAGTGGATATTATTCAAACCTTAGAATTCAAGAGGTGGGACCACTCATACACATCATCAAAACAAGTCCCAAGTCATCATCACTGTCTTTTTCTTTCTGTTGTCCCTCCTCCCCATGTACAGGACTGTGCTTAGTTCTCACTGAAAACAAATTTTTAAATCATAAAATTTCACACATTCAGAGAGTCCACTGAAGACATCTGATGAATATCTCTCAATGGTCTCTCATTACTAGGGGCATTCCACGTTTCAGAACTAAATAATTTACTTCCAGTCCACATAAATGTGCTCTCACTTTTATTGCTGTGAATTATTTACATCTAAAATGTTGAATCATGATACTGATGGTACAGGAGTAAAAACCAGAGCACTTCAAGCTTCCTGTATCATTATCTTTCCTTGTTCCACAGTTCAGGTCTTTGTCTAATAGCTGGGTCCTGAAGTCACACTTTGGAAAGTTGAGGTGGCTGGTTTCTCACACCTTTTATGTCTGTGAATATAACTTGTGGCAGGAAAATAACATGTGGGTGGACACAGTTATATAGGAAAAATTATAGTAGACACCAAAAGAAAAAAGAAAGCAATGACAATTTATATACTGTTTGCAATCTAGGGTGCTATTTTGGTGTCATATTAATAAATCACCAATTTACTTTACTCTCCTTACACAAATGCCTACATGTAACATTTTCATAATGGAGTAAAAGGTTTTGCGCCTATTCTATTTATTAAATGTGTGCTTTCTTTCTAACAAAATGATGTAATTTAACAAGAGTAAGCAATGTAAACATTACCAAATTATCAGAACAACATACAAATAGCATTTGCACTCATGAAAATCCAATCATTTTTATTCAGTGTGAAATAAAACAATTCCTGTTGATCAGCCTTGAAAACAGCTAAGCAAGTGTATTTACGTTACATTAAACTGCCACTATCTCAATGCAAAGATAAAATCAATTCTCTATAAACTTCCCAGCCTGTTTTACTCTGCATGGTAAAAGCAATCACTAATTTGAAATTTTGCAAAGATATATACATCTTGATTATGTTTTGTTTGATATAAACATGTATAAAATACAAAATCTAGAATATAAAGTTTATAAAAACAGTAATTTTACAAGCAATAGGCATAATGGAACTGTGAAATTATAATCTAGCCAGTGAATACAATTTATAGGCATACATCATTATCTTTATCAATTGAAATCATGCACTACATTAAATTCTACTGGCAGTAGCACAACCAAAAAAGGAAAGTGGAAAATACTCCAAACCGAATTTATAATGCTTCATAAGCAGAAACACTTAGACTTTCTCTGTAATAATACCTATTATTGATGTATGGCAGTGACCATGGGGCAAAACTTGTAAATAAGCTCACAAGCCATTTTCTTCGCCAGCAATACAGCAGTCTAGTTTCCCGTAAGCATCTCAACTATTACTGAAAAACAGCCCCCTGGCATTTACAAAGCAGTTGACTTCATACTTTAGTCCATGCATACATAATTAGATAGTTATATTTAAAATCAATATGCAATCCTTCAAAAGACATTATGCTTTTAAAACCTTAACTTTAAATTGATTTTTAACTATTTTATGTGCTTTAAAATTAACATGTAATTCCACCCCAGATACTCTAAGATGGTGTTAGTTGTTTTGTGGACGTGCTAAGCTTTATCACTGTGGCAACGTGGGGGTTGGCATTCCGACAATTTCTAACACTATCATTAATTTTGCCCTGAAAATGGAAGCATAGTTTCACTATGGTCTAATAAAAGGTTGAACTCACAACAAAGCTGTGATTTTGTTAAGTTAGACTGAGAGGAACAGATTAGGAGAATAAATATGCAAAGGGCTATAATATAGATACTGAATATTCTTAAAACTGGGCTCTGTTGAAAGATTCATTTTTCAAAGGTTAATTTCATGAAAAAAAGAAAGTGAATCAATTTTTTTTCTTTTACAAAAATTTCACTAACTCTAAGCCTTCATGAAACAAGGTGGAATACAAACACACACACACACACACACACACATACACACACACACACACACACACACACACACACACTTGACTAGCAAAGCTTCTAACACAAAGCCTCCTGATTGGTAATCACTGAGTCTTAACTGGTCACAATGCCATCTGTGCTAACAAAACCCAGGAAGGGCATGTTGTATTCTTAAAAAATATAAGACTCATGGACTCAGGTAGATATCATTTCCATTAAAAATGACTAATTATTTACTCTTTCCATAGAATTTTTTAGCCAAAGATTATAAAAATTCTTAGTGTTGCCACAATACTACTAAATGTATTGATTAACAATGCCCTACTTCACAAAGCAGTTACTGTCCACTCAACTCCTGTTTGGGATTCCCAGGTGGTGCTAGTGGTAAAGAATCCACCTGCCAATGCAGGAGACACAAGTGATGCAGGTTCAATCCCTGGGTTGGGAAGATTCCCCTGGAGTAGGAAATGGCAATCCACTTCAGTATTCTTGCCTAGAAAATCCTATGGACAGAGGAGCCTGGCGGGCTGCAGTTCACGGGGCCACAAAGAATCAGAAACAACTGAAATACATGTGCATGTATACACACACACACACACACACACACACACACACACACACAAATCCTGTCTGATGAAGCAAGCATTAACTCTTTAGTAATTTCAATGTCTTTAATGAAAAATGACTGGACATCTGTTCTCCTAGCCTTAAACTCAGTCCAGAGGGAAAAATTAGCTTGGTTTTCTCAAAAAATGTTTATTAGGGACTCAAGTGACAGCTCAGAATATAATCAACATCTAAGCAGTAAGAATCTACTGCCCTTTAAAACATGATGGTCTCCTGTGGCAGTTTAATCACATCATCTCTTAACTACAGGCTCAAAATTTTTTCTCAACTAAATTTGGTTCATTTAAAATAGAAATTTATTAATATTTGAAAAAATGTTCACTGAAATGCTTAGATACATTCTAAGACAGTGTGCTACCTGCCTCGTGACTCTATCTTTAAACTCATTGAAAACCAAGCAGGTTGATATAAGCATGTGAACACGCAACTGCTGAACTGACATCTTCCCAATGCCTATCTGATTTTTTTTTAAGCTGTAGAAAAGAATGGTCTGCAGTGACCCTCCAGTTGATTGAATATAAAATAGAAGAGTATGAAATGTGTTTTGTGAAGCAGAACTTTATGTCAGGTTAAAGCTAGACACATCTCCACTGAGTCTAAGCTCGTCAATTGTGCACCTAAAATTTTATGGGAAAGGATACTGTTTGATGCAGTCCACCAGTGGTCCATAACAGCAGTCATTCACGATGCACTGCAGACAAATAAGAGAAAGGGTCTGGGATGGAGCGACTACAAAAACTGTCAGACAATATCCTAAAAGCAGTAATTACTTTTCTTAAAAATTTTTTTTAAAAAAAGCTCTCAAAAGACTGTTCAGATTTAATCACAGAAAACAAAAATTGCATGCTTTTTATTCACTATAAAAGCAAGCTATTAAAAAGTGAAATGCTCTTCTCACAAATATTGCATTGCCATTTATGGTGCACCCTGACCTCAGTGATAGTTTATGATGACAGTAATTAAATGAGGTTTAAAATCCTTTACTCTGCTAGGCAGATAACAGCATTGCCACTGAAAATAGACAGCTGTGATTAATACCTGATAGACCTGATTTGCTAGAACTCCATCTGGAATCTGAGAAGGGTCCCGTAGCATACTATTTATAACAGACTTGGAGGCTGCAGAAGAAAAGAGATGAACTGTTAGCAGACAGTCAACATACTTTTAATACAACATGAAAAGTGACATATACCTATAAATACACCAACCATGGAAATGAAAACATTACTGATACTAATCATTTTTTTCCTTTTTCAAATCTCAGAAAAGCTTTTAATTAAAACACTTTGCCAAGTTTATAAGCCACATTGACAGATTTGAAGATGACCTAATTTTTCCAAGGTAAATTCACAAGTACAGACCTAAAGCATATGCCTCTTTGCAGATAAATTAGCTTTGGAAAAGCCCACTGGGGGGGGGGGGGGGGAAACAATCAGAAAAGAAAATATTTTCCTTCTGCAGGTAAGTATGTTATAACCAAGCATATGTAGCTGGAGAGTTTAGTGAAGGCAGGTCAGATTCAAAGACTTCAGTGACGTCAATAAAAGTTACCCTCAGCCAAGAAAGCATCTCTGAATCTAAAGCTTTCTGAAATAATTCTCAACTGCCATGAAATGTTATGTCCATTTCACAGGTAAGGAAAGTACATAAAACTGACACAATTGAGCAAATCTTAAATAAGAGAAAAAAAAATATATATATATATACACACACAATTGTATATTTATACACAAATTTTTGTCCCAAAGTATGTTTCATCATACCCAATTGCAAATTAAACTGACCTTATCATGGGGGACTGCAATGGAAGGGGCTGTAGGAAGCATCTTACGAAGTGTGGTATATCAGATCACACCTTTTGAAAAGCGAGGCAGGAGATCCTGACTTCATTGCTTACTGGAGGCATGCAGAAGCCAGAGTGGCCAGAACTCCTCTTCCTCAGCATGGGGGGAAGGCAAGTCTCTAGACTGAAGCTAAGTCAGGTATTGCCTAAGAATCAATTCTTTCAAGTCCTCCAGTGGAATCATTCCCACACATTTAGCAAAATAGCTTATAGGGTCTGATCCATACAAGCACAAACTAAAAAACATACTGGATAATTATCTAGTTAAGAGAAGAAAAACATGCCACAGAGCTACATCATCATTCAGGTTCTGAGATGGTTTTTTGCCCTTTTTTTTTTGAATGATTATGTTCCTTATCAAGTTCAGTACCATAAGAACACTGACAGACATGATAAATGTTAGGAAATTCTGTGGAAAGAAATAGGGAAATTACATCTTTCTCACTTAAGCATGGTGCACAAGGAGAAAAATGAAGCACAATTATTTTAATTATTTCCTATTCTTAGTTACCTAACTGCATGTGTATAACAATGCTTTGTAGCTAGTCGCTATTTGTAAATATGTTTGCACAGCAAGCGGGGAGGCATATATGGAGTCTCACAAAGATCGTCATCACTGGAGGAATACTATCCAGCTCTGCAACCTGGCAAGTTATTGAGCCTCTCAAATTCAGGGTCTTCATCTGTAGAATGTGATAATGCTATCTGACCTGATTACCCTTAAGAGTTCTTATATGAGTCCCTAGAGAAAACAGTGACAACACTATGATTTTAGTTATTTTGTTAAACCAATAATAAGTAATATCAAGAAAAAAATCAGCCTTATGCATCGACTTTGAGTAAGCTCAAGTTCAGTTCAGTCACTCAGTTGTGTCCGACTCTGCGACCTCATGGACCGCAGCATGCCAGGCTTGCCTGTCCATCACCAACTCCTGGAACTTACCCAGACTCATGTCCATCGAGTCAGTGATACCATCCAACCGTCTCATCGTCTGTCATCCCCTTCTCATCCTGCCTTCACTCTTTCCCAGCATCAGGTTCTTTTCTACTGAGTCAGTTCTTCACATCAGGTGGCCAAAGTATTGGAGTTTCAGCTTCAGCGTCAGTCCTTCCAATGAATATTCAGGACTGATCTCCTTTAGAATGGACTGGTTGGATCTGCTTGCTGTCCAAGGGACTCTCAAGAGTCTTCTCCAACACCACAGTTCAAAAGCATCAATCCTTCAGAACTCAGCTTTCCTTATAGTCCAACTCTCACATCCATACATGACTACTGGAAAAACCATAGCTTTGACTAGACGGACCTTTGTTGGCAAAGTAATGTCTGCTTTTTAATATGCTGTCTAGGTTGATCATAACTTTTCTTCCAAGGAGTAAGCGTCTTTTAATTTCATGGCTGCAGTCACCATCTGCAGTGATTTTGGAATCCAAAAAATTAAAGTCTGTCACTATATCCACTGTTTCCCCATCTATTTTCCATGAAGTGATGGAACCAGATGCCATGATCTTAGTTTTCTGAATGTTGAGTTTTAAGCCAACTTTTTCACTCTCTTCTTTCACTTTCATCAAGAGGCTCTTTCATTCCTCTTCACTTTCTGCCATAAGGGTGGTGTCATCTGCATACCTGAGGTTGTTGATATTTCTCCCGGCAATCTTGATTCCAGCTTGTGCTTCATCCAGCCTGCATTTTGCCTGATGTACTCTGCATGTAAGTTAAATAAGCAGGGTGATGATATGCAGCCTTGACATACTCCTTTCCCAATTTGGAACCAGTCTGTTGTTCTATGTCCAGTTCTAACTGTTGCTTCTTGACCTGCATATGGATTTCTCAGGAGGCAGGTCAGGTGATCTGGTATTCCCACCTCTTTCAGAATCTTCCACAGTTTGTTGTGATCCACACAGTCAGCAGAAGTAGATGTTTTTCTGGAACTCTCTTGCTTTTTCAATGATCCAATGAATATTGGCAATTTGATCTCTGGTTCCTCTGCCTTTTCTAAATCCACCATGAACGTCTGGAAGTTCATGGTTTACATACTGTTGAAGCCTGGCTTGGAGAATTTTGAGCATTACTTTGCTAATGTATGAGATGAGTGCAATTGTGCACTAGTTTGAACATTCTTTGGCATTGCCTTTCTTAAGTTAGACTTAATTATTTCAGAAAGAAATGACCATGATTTAGTGGAACAAAAACTGGGAATACAAAGCAGTGAACTGTCCTACATTGCTCTCACATGCTCAGTCCGGTCTGACTCTCTGTGACCCAACAGACTGTAGCCCACCAGCTCTTTTGTCCATAGGATTCTACAGGAACGAATACTGGAGTGTGTTGCCATTTCCTTCTCTAGGGGATCTCCCTGACCCAGGACCAAACCTATGTCTCCCAAACTGGCAGGAAGATTCTTTACTCACTGAGCCATTGTAAATTCACTCTGTTTCCCCAATTTAATTCTAAGGCCAGGCCAGTAGGACGGGACCAAAGTCACTCACATACTGGTCACCTTCCCTGAGGGACTGCACTCACTCTGATCTGCTACTCAATCACACATGGATAGTAACGGCAGACACTCCTCTGCAGTACCCATGATGCTATCAGTATCTCATGGAAACAAAAGCACCTTCTCCACACGTTCCTGGTCACTGGTAGGTTGTTACACTGCTAACCCTCATGCCCATGTGAGAAGAAGATTACTAAATGACCAGAGAGCATACCTAAAAATATGCTATTTCCCTATCCTAGGGAAAATTACTGACCTCATATCAAACTATATGCAAACTCATTGCTAAAATCATAATGGTCCTTTTAAAAAAAGGAGGGACAATACCCTAGGACAGAAAAAAAAATTAGGTCATTTGTTTTACGAGGGAAGAAAGGGAAATCTTACAGGAAAAAGAAACTGATGACATCATAGTTTTCCTGACAATATACATTATAGAACCGTGTGCTTATCAGAAGCAAGAATCATAGCCAATAAACTTAAAAAAATAGTTTGAATATATTGAATAGAACACTATTCAAATCAAAGGAAGCTTGCAAGGGGAAGTCAGTGATTTTAAGTTGAATAGTAAAAGCTATATATTGAGTCCACGTTCATTTAAAACTCCAGAAAATCTCTTTTCTCGTCTTGCAACTGGCCGTTTCTCAGAGCAGGAGAAAAAGTGCTAACACACAGGACCTCCGGGCCAAGGCTCCAGATGCAGGACATGTCTGCACTCCATGTCTGGGTATTTGCACTCAGACATGAGTAGATCTACCTCCCAGGTCAAGCCAGAGTGCAGGCATACATTTACACACAAACTCTGAAGCTTAGGAAATGCCCAGTGAGTGAAGTGAGAGTCGCTCAGTCGTGTCCGACTCTTTGCAACCCCATGGACTATACAGTCCATGGAATTCTCCAGGCCAGAACACTGGAGTGGGTACCCTTTCCCTTCTCCAGGAGATCTTCCCAACCCAGGGATTGAACCCAGGTCTCCCGCACTGCAGGCAGATTCCTTACCAGCTGAGCCACTAGGGAAGCCCAGCAAAAGCCAAAGGGAGGAATAACAACATCAACCAGATAAGGAAAAGCAACTGGACAATCCTGGGGTGGCTAGGCATATGAGGCCTCAAGGAAGCCCATGTCGTTCATAGAAACTGTCCCTAGGCCAGCCATGACTTTCATCCATTGTGCATCCATCTATTTTGACCACGTGTGGATAGGTGTCTTGTTCTCTCCAACCACTGCTAAAGGCACTCATTCTGTTGATTTCACAGTTTAACCCTGCCACCGCTTCAGCTGCTGGGATTTCAAGTATCAAGCCTGTTCAAAGCAAGAATGCAAGAATCACTTGCAGCAAGATGCACTAGGAGAGGAGAGGACTGGTACCTGTTCAAGCACACTACACAAGAGTACAGGGGCAATAGGCAATGCCTGGACTATGACACGCATGTGTGTATAATGTGCTAAGTCACTTCCGTTGTGTCTGGCTCTTTGTGACCCCATGGACTGTAGCCCATCAGGCTCTCCCAGGCAAGAATACTGGAGTGAGTTTTCATTTCCTTCTCCATATTGTGGAATATTTTGAACACAAAGAGGGCAGGATCCTAATATAATAAACATCCATGTCCTACCTTTCTGGGCTTCCCAGGTGGTGCTAATGGTAAAAGAGACCACCTGAGCATGAGGGAGACATTAAAAGACCTGGTTTTGACCCTTGGGTTGGAAAGATCCCCTGGAGTGGGCATAGCAACCCACTCCAATATTCTGGCCTGGAGAATTCATCTTTCTAAATTAACTTCTGGACTGGCAATTAATACTAAGATAGTCCAATACTAATTTGTGTAAACTTTTAAGTTTATCAATTTGCTAGAGATTGCTTTGTTTTATTAGTATTTTCAAGAAAACAAATTTCAGTTTTTTTTCTCTCTACTACTCCACTTCTTCAAAATTCACTTAATTTATTCTTTTGTGATCATTATTTCCTGCTTTCTTCTTTGAGTCTGCTATATTTATTAATACTTTACTATGTTTATTAAATAAAATTTCAAGCTTTAACACATTTTTTTTTGCATTGTTGCTTTCTTTTTTAAATTTTTTTAAAATATAAACTTATTTATTTTAATTGGAGGTTAATTACTTTACAAAATTGTATTGGTTTTGCCATACATCAACATGAATCCGCCACAGGTATACACATGTTCCCCATCCTGAACCCCCCTCCATCCTTCCTCCCTGTACCATCCCTCTGGGTCATCTCAGTGCACCAGCCCTAAGCACCCAGTATCATGCATCAAACCTGGACTGGCGATTTGTTTCATATATGATATTATACATGTTTCAATGCCATTCTCCCAAATCATCCCACCCTCTCCCTCTCCCACAGAGTCCAAAAGTCTGTTCTATACATCTGTGTCTCTTTTGTTGTCTCACATACAGGGTTATCATTACCATCTTTCTAAATTCCATATATATGCATTAGTATACTGTATTGGTGTTTTTCTTTCTGGTTTATTTCACTCTGTATAATAGGCTCCAGTTTCATCCACCTCATTAGAACTGATTCAAATGTATTCTTTTTAATGGCTGAGTAATACTCCATTGTGTATATGTACCACAGCTTTCTTATCCATTCATCTGCTGATGGACATCTAGGTTGCTTCCATGTCCTGGCTATTATAAACAGTGCTGTGATGAACATCGGGGTACACCTGTCTCTTTAATTCTGGTTTCCTCGGCAGTGGGATTTCTGGGTCATAAGACAGTTCTATTTCCAGTTTTTTAAGGAATCTCCACACTGTTTTCCATAGTGGCTGTACTAGTTTACATTCTGTTCTCCACACGCTCTCCAGCATTTATTGCTTGTAGACTTTTGGATCTCAGCCGTTCTGACTGGAGTGAAATGGTACCTCATTGTGGTTTTGATTTGCATTTCTCTGATAATGAGTGATGTTGAGCATCTTTTCATGTGTTTATTAGCCATCCGTATGTCTTCTTTGGAGAAATGTCTATTTAGTTCTTTGGTCCATTTTTTGATTGGGTCATTTATTTTTCTGGAATTGAGCTTCAGGAGCTGCTTGTATATTTTTGAGATTAGTTGTTTTTCAGTTGCTTCATTTGCTATTATTTTCTCCCATTCTGAAGGCTGTCTTTTCACCTTGCTTATAGTTTCCTTTGTTGTGCAGAAGCTTTTAAGTTTAACTAGGTCCCATTTGTTTATTTTTGCTTTTATTTCCAATATTCTGGGGGATGGGTCATACCGGATCCTGCTGTGATTTATGTCAGAGAGTTTAACACACTTTTCAAGGCTACAATTTTTCCTCTAAATTCTCTTTAGCTACATGCCACAAGGTCTGCTGTCACTTACAAATATTTTGTAGTTCCTATTATGACTTAAATCTCTGATTCATACATTGTTTGAAAACATTTCATTTTTAATATTCCAATTTGATTAGATTGTGGCAACCTCCAAATCACTTTAATTTGGAAGCATGTGCTTGACTTTCTTTGTATGTGACCCAATTTTTATGAATGTTTCAAAACTCACTCTAGTTCCTGTTTTAGAGGCACAGGGCTCCGGTCTGTCTAGTATGTCAAGATTTTTAACGGTACTCTTCAAATCTTCTATGTTATTACTAATATTTTCCAAACTACATACGTACTATTCTACTTCTGCTGTCACTTTGTCAGCTTCTCCATAGAATTCTGTCAATGTTTGCTTTCTATATGAAGAGGCTATATTGTTGGGTGTACAAACTCGTTCTAAGAATGAAATTTTGTCTTTTGGCATCGTCATGACCTTCTTAATCTCGTGTGTGTGTGTGTTACACACAAAATTACCTAATGGTGATACTGCTGCCCCACTTTTCTTTTGAATAGCATCTATCTAATACATCTGGTATTTCACTTATCTAAACTTCACTGTATCATTACATCTTAGGTCTGACTCTTATTAATAGCATTTAGCCAGATTCCCTAAAATCAAATGTGGAAATCTCTCCTTTTTCAAGAGTGAGTTTAATCTACCTGTAACTGAGACATCTGGACTTACCCTACCCTCTTACTCTCCATGCTCTGGTAATCATTTTCTTCCCCTTTCCCGTTTACTACCTCTAAATTGATTACATTTTCTCTATGCCCTCTCTCTGTCTTGATTCACTGAAAAGTATCAATAATATGGTTTTTAAAATTTTTGTCTGTTTGTTTTTGGCTCTCCTGAGTCTTCATTTCCATTCCTGCAGTGAGCAGTGGCTACTCCTCACGTGGTGTGCAGGCCTCTCATCGCAGAGGCTTCTCTTGTTGAGGAGCACTGGCTCTAGGCTTCAGTAACTGCAGGGCATGAGATCAGTTGTTCTGCAGCATGTGGGATCCTCCTGCACCAGGGATTGCAGATTCTTAACTACTGGACCACCCGGGAAGTCCAATAACATAGTTTGTATCTACTTCTTTAGTAGTTCTCACAAAATTTCTTCTAATCTAATCATACCTCCTTGGTAATTCTTAGTGTAA
The DNA here is from genome assembly GCF_032405125.1 of Capricornis sumatraensis. NCBI lineage: Eukaryota > Metazoa > Chordata > Mammalia > Artiodactyla > Bovidae > Capricornis > Capricornis sumatraensis. Next base: position 70,315,809 of record NC_091070.1, read on the forward strand.
GGAACTTAGAATGCACTCATTTCAACCAGAAAGTCCCCTTTCTTCATCAGCTTCCATGATACCATGCCTATTATTTTTGTCTGACCATCTTGTTTGTAAACACAATTTCCTAATTAATTTCTGTGATGGTTAGTTTTACGTGTCAACGTTATTGGACCACAAGGTGACATATTTTGTTAAACATTACTCTGTATGTTTGTAAGGGTTATTTCTGGATGAGATTCACAATTTATTTGGTAGATTGAATAAAGCAGACTGCCTTCCCTGATGTGAGGGTGGGCCTCATGCACTCAGCTGAAGGACTGACTAGAAGAAAAGGCATGAGTAGAAGAGAATTCTTTCTGTCTTACTGCCTTTGATTTGGGACATTGGCATTCTCCTGGGACATCGGCATTCTCCTTTCTTCGAACTAGACCTAAAATACTGGCTCCTCCTGAGTCTCAAGTCTGCAGATCTTTGGACCAGAACTAGGCCACTGGCTGTCCTGTATCTTTAGCTTGCTGACTAACTATAGATCTTGGGATTTATTAGCCTCTATTGTCATGTGAACCAATTTCTTATCATCTCTCTCTCTCTCCCCTGACGTCTCCCTCTTATGCTCTTTCTACACACACACACACACACACACACACACACACACACACTCTTGGTTCTATTCCTCTGGAGAATCTTCTACATAGTCTCTTTCTACTTTTAAAAATATTTTTAAACATTCAATGTTTATTTAAATTTATCAACATGTTTGTCGATTTCCTCTTTCAGTGCTGCTTCCTGAATGCCACTTTCCAATTTTAAATTCAATATTCAAAATTGGATATTATTACTAAAGCACCTCTTTTATTAGTGCTTTCAGCTAGGATCACTGAGTAGCAAGATCTTTGGTTCTGCCTTATCTGAAACTATCTTCACTGAGTTCTCAGTCTTGAATGATAATATAGCTAGGTATAGAATCACATGCTAAGAATCAGCTCTTTGAAGACATAATTCCATTGTCTCTTGACATCTATTACTGATAAGAACTCTATTGTCAGATGAATAGCTGAAATTATACTACATTTATAAAACAGAATATTACTCAGCCATAAAAGGAACGAAGTTGAGTCAGTTGTAGTGAAGTGGATGAATCTAGAATCTCTTATTCAGAGTGAATTAACTCAGAAAGAGAAAAATCAAGTATTATATATTAAGGCATATATATGGAATCTAGACCCTGATAGCTCAGTTGGTAAAGAATCTGCCTGCAATGCAGGAGACACTGGTTCGATTCCTGGGTTGGGAAGACCCCCTGGAGAAGGAATAGGCTACCCACTCCAGTATTCTGGCCTGGAGAATCCCATGGACTGTACAGTCTGTGGGGTTGCAGAGAGTCGGACACGACTGAGCGACTTCCACTTTCACTTCATGGAATCTAGAAAAACAGTACTGATGGACATGGTAGAGAATGGTCTTATAGACACAGTGGGGGAAGATGAGGCTGGGAAGAATTAAGAAGGCAGCACAGATATATATGTGTGTGTATGTATATATATGTGTGTGTCTGTGTATATATACTGTCATATGTGAAAAAGATAGTGGGAAGTTCCTAAATAACAAACAGCCCAACCTAGTGCTCTGTGATGACTAGAGGGGTAGGATAGGGGAGGGGAGGAAGGCTCAGGAGGGAAGGGATATAATTATAATGGATCCATGATGTTGAACAGCAGAAATCAACACAAAATTGTAAAGCAACTTTCCACTAATAAAAAAATAAATAAAATTTAAAAAAGAATTCTACTGTCAGTCTAATAGTAATCCCTATATAGGTAATTTGTCTTTTATTTCTGGTTGCTATTAGAATTTCCTTTGTTATTCAATAGTTTCATCACTGTGCACCTGGATATGGCCCTTTTTAGTTAGCCTGCTTGGAATTAGCTATTTTTCATGAGCCTAAGGATGAACACATTTAACTAGCTTGAAAAAAATGAGTCATCTTAGCTTTGGTCTCCAATTTTTTTGTAAAGCTTACATTAGACATCTTTCAGAAGGTCTTGTCTCCTGTCTCCAACCCCTATAAAGTGTTTATATTTTCCATCTCTTCATCTCTTGTGTTATACTAAAGTTGATTTCTTCAGATCCATCCTAGAATCCACTAACTTTTGTTCTAATCTAATCTTCCAATTTTGATTTCTTGTATGTAATTGAACAGTTTACTCACCAAAGGAGCTTTTAACTTCAGTGACAATGATTTCATTTCTAAATTATTTTTGTTTTTTAAATGTGTTTTCACACTATTTTCTTTTGTTTATCCAATTATGGTCTTTCTTTTTACTTATTCAATCAGCTCATATATTAATTTTGTAGCTTTCAAATGTGATCATATAGATTAAATTTATAGTGTCTTCATTTTCTCATCTCTAGTCCATAGTATACCATTTCTCTACCTATTGACCTGCCTACCTATTTACCTATCTTCCCTATGACAGTGGTTTCCTCACTTGCTTTGTAAATTTTTACTGTGAGCTTATTTTCAGAAAGAATTGTTCGACCTGTGTGGTGGAAATAACCATGACAAAGTAGTTTCATGTTTACTTTTGCAGAGACTGGTTTTATTGTTAATTTCTTAGCTCAGACTTCCTACAGTCAATAAGAGTGCAAATCTGAACCTATACCCACAAATGGCTGACCTATTTCTAATTTCACTCTCCCCTCCTAATACTCTACAACCCAAATCCATAGGCAGTAAGCAAGTCCCCCTGACATTTTCTCCAGGCAAGTGGAGTTTCCCAGTCTTTTTTTTTTTTTTTTTTTCTAATGGTTTGGGTTATACGTTGAAGCTCAATTCCAGCTCCTGGCTGCACATTTTCCTATGGGGGGGGGGTGTGGGGTTTAAAAATCCCAGCCCTGGCCTTTTATGACTATATCTAAAGCTAACAATTCTTATGGACTTACATGGTGTGAGTCCCGGTTCACCACGCCAAATACACATTCTCTCTCCACTTTTTGATTTCTTTGTTGTTGTTTATTTGGTCTATCATTTCTATGTCTTTGTCATGGCAACACAGCCCAACAACCAAAAATTATTTTGTTATGCTCCCAAAGTTTTTGGAAACCCTCCAATAAGAAGTTTAAAAGTAAGCTTGTTTGTTTGCTATTTTTCTGGAGTTAAAATTATATAAGTATATGTATGTAAATATAGTCCTCCCATAAAGTTGCAGCCCCAAACAACTGCAAGAAGGGCAGGTGGCAAATATGTTGAGTAGGCTGGAGAGTGGAACCACCAAAATCACTCGTGAAGTCCTCTCTTTTGCATGGTGTCTGAGCCAGGCAGGGGACTGGGAGAATGGTCATTGGGGGCTAGATAATAAATTGTTACCCTGACCCCTCCAAAGCCTGCTACCGTGTCACAGACCAAGGCACTACAGTAATCAACAAGCTTGGGAAACAAGACAACTTGTTTCTGGGGGTTGAGAATCAGTTTGGCTTCTCAGACTTGCATTTTTTTGGTGCATGTGGCGGTGTGTGGCAGTGTGTGTTTGTGTGTCTGTGTGTGTGTGTATGTGGGGAGGAGTTAAACACCAATTTCCTTACATGCTCATTATTTGGTAATTTGGGCTAGACTTGATGAAGACACCTTCTCCTTATGTGGTGTTAAGTGGACTAGATCATTTGGGTGCTGGACAATTCACTTTCATGACGACTCACAGCTCTGGCAGATCTCTGCTTGCTGTGATATCAGCCATGACTGTGGGAGAGGGGCTTTGGTTTTTCCCCATTTGGGTCTATCTAAGGTCTGCCTGAACTTCCCCTAGAATTGATGGGTAGGTTCCAAGTATAAGCATCCCAAGGAACCAGGCGGAAGTTTATGGCTTCTTTGAATCTAGCCTCAGATGTTATATGAGAAGATCATAATTTTTATTTACATCTTCCTCTCAAAAGGGAAAACATGCCTTCTGAAGGAAAGGTAAACTGGCAAAGCGATGCAATATAATATCTGCAAATGGAGAGACCACATGGAACGGTGGTTATGCACTGAGTCTAGGATCAGATTTGGTTTGGCTCTTCTACCTGCTAGCTGTGTCATCCTGACAAGTTAATTAATGTCTGTGACCTTCAGTTCTCTCGTTGGTACAAGAGTGTAACACTGGTGCTTACTTTGCAGGGTTATTGTGACGATGAAATAACACACAAAAAACACTAACATGCTATTTGAGACTTGAGCTATTACAGTTGTTAGGCTGTTGCCATAGTTGATATTAGATCACACCATGGTCTGCTTTCTGCCTCCCAACATCACATCGTCATTATTTGTTACTTTCTATAGTCCAGGGGGTTAAAAACAGAAAGACTTCATGAGGTGTGTGTTAAGTCAGGAGCCTGCTTTTACCAGGCACATGTTGCCACAGCTTTGGAGAGACAGCAGAAGTGAGTCTATTCTACATGCAACCTGGGGCAAGGCCAGATTCCCTCTTCTTACACGTCTGCCCTGACCCACCCCTTTGTGGGATTCAAGGTGTTCCACCCAGAATCAAACATGTTCTCTGGAAAGAACCTGATGGAAATCCCTATAATCACAGAAGAAACAGATTCCACACTTCCACCCCCAACCCACCCCCATGCCCAGCTTAGGGCATTTCAAGCACCAGCAATCAAGCAAGCAGAGACTTTACCCAAATCACTAACACTCACACCCATGTTCGGAGAAGGCAATGGCACCCCATTCTAGTACTCTTGCCTGGGAAATCCTGTGGACAAAGGAGCCTCATAGGCTGCAGCCTATGAGGTCGCTAAGAGTCGGACACGACTGAGCGACTTCACTTTCACTTTTCACTTTCATGCATTTCACTTTCATGGCAACCCACTCCAGTGTTCTTGCCTGGAGAATCCCAGGGACAGAGTAGCCTGGTGGGCTGCCGTCTATGGGGTCACACAGAGTCGGACACGACTGATGCGACTTAGCAGCAGCAGCAGCACACCCATGTTTAAACTACTCCTTTCCTTAGTGTAAGCTCAGATAAGCAGCCAGCTACTGTGGAAAGGAACCAAGGCAAATAAGCAGATGAGTCATCTACACTTTTAAGGTCGCTGGAAGTCTTGCCCACTGCAAAGGGTGCCATCTGCCCCACTGCAAAGGGTGCCATCTGCTCAGGTTACACCTGGATAAAACAAAGACAAGACCCTATATAGCTGAGACCTCTAATCCAGTGTCATCAATGGATTTAAGCATGACAGGTGAGCCAGCATGGGGCTGACTATACACTGGAAAGTAGCAATCAGGAGAGAAAACAAGATGAAGTGAGGGATGGATGCTACAGGGATAAAGATGAGATTGGTCATTTGGAAAGAAAATTGATGTGCAGACAGCATGGTGGTGTTAGAATCTGGTTCTCCCTCCACTGAAAAACAAACAAACAAAACAAGCCCTTCAGTTGAAAAGCTGGATGGGGAAGATGGCTGCTCTCAAGCACACCAAGAGTTCCACCTCGTCACATGACTGCTTCAGAGGTAGAGCTCCAGAACAGCAAAGCCTAAAATACCAGCTAGAATTGGATCACTTCCTCAAATGCTTAAGGTCTTTGAATATCAAGGTTATGAAGGTCCCAAGTTATATATCCATGGAGTTGGTTTGCCAGTGTCTTTTCTGGACAATCTCAACATTGCCCATGGTGTATAGGAGCCTACTTTCTCTTGCAGTTGGAAGTATGTCTCTTGAGAATTCCAGGCAGCTTGCTAAGCTTTCCTGCAGCACAAGAATGATCTCTAAAGCAGTCTGATCTCATTCAGCAACCTGAACAAGAAATATCTTTCAACATTAGGGAATCCTATAGGGACAAATTATAATTCTGCCTTCTAACTAGCACATAATCATGTAAGAAATAACTTGAACTAGAGTCATCAAAAAAGTATTATGGAAGGACGAAAGGAAGAAGTCTTCAAAGCATGAATATTTACACTGATCGGATTCTTGTCTCAGGCAACTTCTAGCTCTACAGCCAGTACACACCATCAACTCTTATTCAACGAACAAACATTCAACAGAAATTTATTCAGCACATGGTTAATGCCAAGAACATACTTAATTGTACCACAGACTCCATCCTCCAAATCTGGACATTCTTTTGAATCTTTCCCTTGGCCAAAACCTCAAAGTTCAGCTCAATTCTCACCTCTTTCAGTAAAGTTTTTCATTAATTCTTCCAATCCACTTGTTCTCCTCTCCTCATATTGTGGAGTGGAGTAAACTCGTTGTCTACCAATCATTTTGCACTTGATTAAATACATGGCTTCCCTGGTGGCTCAGAGGGTAAAGCATCTGCCTGCAATGCAGGAGACCTGGATTCGATCCCTGGGTGGGGAAGATCCCCTGGAGAAGGAAATGGCAACCCACTCCAGTATTCTTGCCTGGAAAACCCCATGGATGGAGCAGCCTGGTAGGCTACAGTTCATGGGGTTGCAAAGAGTTGGACATGACTGAGCGACTTCACTTTGTCACTTTAAATATTATGACATAAGAGTGATCAAGATGCTAAGTCTTGAAACCATGACATCTTTAAAAAAATGTGAAGGAAAAGATAACATGTAGTACAGCACAAGAAAAAAGGTATCATACTTTCTCAATGTTATCTTTATATATCCAAAGGCTTTTATATGCACTATTAGGCTCATCCTGTGATCACAACAAGACTAAACGTACAAGTTTAATACTGGTTCTGAAGCCATAAGGTTTCAGATTTCAGCATGACCCTGTGTTTGGTCTACCTCCATCTTTCTTCATTTCTTTATGGTTTGTTTCATTATGGCTACCCTCAGGACACTTTTAGACACTTTTTTCTTAACTGCTTCCCAACGAAATTTTGTTGTTGTGCAGTTACTAAGTCATTTCCAACTCTTTGTAACCCCATAGACTGCAGCATGCCAGGCATCCTTGTCCTTCACTACCTCCTGGAGTTTGCTCAGACTCATGTCCATTGATCTGGTGATACCATCCAATCATCTCATTCTGTTGCCCCTATAATCCTCTTGCCCTCAGTCTTTCCCAGCATCAGGGCCTTCTCCAATGAGTCCACTTCTTGCATCAGGTGGCCAAAGTATTGGAGCTTCAGCATCAGTCCTTCCAATGAATACTCAGGGTTGATTTCCTTTAGGATTGACTGGTTTAATCTCCTTGCTGTCCAAGGGACTCTCAGGAGTCTTCTCCAGCACCACAGTTTGAAAGCATCAATTCTTGGGTGCTCAGCCTTCTTTATTGTCCAACTCTCACATCCATACTTGACTACTGGAAAAACCACAGCTTTGACTACACGGACCTTTGTCGGCAAAGTTATGTTTCTGCTTTTTAATGCACTGTCTAGGTCTGTCATAGCTTTTCTTCCAAGGAGCAAATGTCTTTTAATTTCATGGCTGCAGTCACCATCCACAATGATTTTGGACCCCAAGAAAATAAAATCTGCCACTGTTTCCATTTTCCCCCTATCCATTTGCCAAGAAGCAAGAGGACCAGATGCCGTGATCTTTGTTTTTTGAATGTTGAGTTTTAAGCCAGCTTTGTCACCCTCCTCTTTCACCTTCATCAAGAGGCTCTTAGATCCTCTTTGCTTTCTGCCATTAGGAAGGTATATATATTCTGCATATCTGAGGCTGTTGATACTGATGTCACGAATATACCAAATATCTGGTTATGCAATACCACCATCTTTGAGAATGCACGGTTCACATGGAGAACTAAGGAACTGCCTGTGTCAGGATACTTGGTAAGATGCCTGAAAGCAAAATATTTCTCAGCTATCACCTCAAATTGCTCTACACAAATAGCTACTCAACAAATTGCTGATCAAATTATTAATGAACTACTCAAAACCCAATTCCCTACTGTTACAGCAATTCTTAGGTAGTCAAATGGACTTGACTTAATTTGACCTTTTCTTGTTACAAGAGTAGGTGTTTCAAAAAACTGTTTTCAGAAAAAGCAGACTAAGAGGCTGTTTACATATAGGTCTTTAGATAAGTGTTGACAACGTCTAATGTCTTATCTCCCAAAGACAAGAATGCTTTACACTGGCACAGGAGAAGTGACTTTACTATAACAAAAGAACTGTTCAAACAGTTATGTGTTATTTAAACAGGTATCTATTTATGGCAAGAAAATCTAATTAATCATTTATGACAGAATTATAAATTTCCCTTTGGAAATATAATTAAGCAAGTGACATTTTAAATATCAAGTAAATACAGTATCTTTATTATTAGTGCATATGGTGTTATGTGGATATGGTAAAACTAAAATTTCAAAAAACCAGTCTAATATTTATACCAAGTCATTTGAAAATTTGGGAAGGTGGGGTTACTCATCCTATCCCAGAAAGAGTGTCCACTTCTGAAAAGGAATAACAGCCACCATTTACTGAGTGTTTACTGTGTACCAGGCACCAGTCTAAACCCTTCACATGCATTAATTCATCAAATTTTCAGCATGTACTCACAAGAAGGCTATCCTTATCTTAGATATGAAGAAACTGAGGTATTACAGATTTAAATAACTTGCCCAAAGTCCCACTATTAGTTAGTGGTGGAGCCATGATACAAAAGCACAAGCTGTGGCTTGTAGTTACCCGGCTATTCTCTACCATTATTCCCATGTTAGTCAAAGGTGGTCTGAAATGTTTCTGATCAAGGCATCATATTTATAAGAACTGATTGTTTCCTACCTGCTAGATGTCCCTCCAATTCAAATACTAGCACTTAAAGTTTCAAGACACTTAGTGCTCCAGGTAGAGAAAATCAGGGCCATGTATTGAAGATGAGCTCTCTTTTCTAAGCTTACTGGGCCCAGCATGTCAGACAACATTGAGATCTGAGTCACAGGTAAAGAAAAGACTGCACCTCAAGGTCAGGGGAGAAAGTTAATGGCAGCAAAGACCTACCAAAATCTTCTGGGGTGGCTAGAAAATCCAGCAAGATCACAAGGGTCTTGTGTTATATAAAAGAGAAAAAAATGGATGCTCTTAAAAGAGATACTGCAGCTGGTATGATTGAGTTGGTAGTGGTCAGTGAGAGAGGGGTAAGTCTCTGCTTTACAAGTTGATGACTTCAAGAAGCCTTTCCAGTAGTTTCCTCTGGTAGTCTGTTCATTTATATCTCCAGCGCTGGCAAAGACCCATATCACACCATGGTGTCTGCCACAGTGCATAATTAGAAAGCAGTTAATTCTAAATCATT